>NW_009613292.1:0-16022 GCF_000690535.1 Cariama cristata | reverse complement strand
GCTGACTTGTCCATTTGTAGTGTCACACATGACGAGGATTTTGAAAGACAGCAACAGCCTAGCTGGAATGACATGAGAGCTGCATTCGCAGCAGTACAGCTGACATAGCAGTAGTGACACAGCCAAAATTAAATCACCGCTCTGGGAATACTTGGCAGCAGAAGCCCAGATTGGAAGTACCCAATAGGCCTGGTGATGTCACAGGTACTTTTTTCTTGTCCTAAAACACTCCAGAATAATGCGGGAATCTTATTTCATAAAATGTGACGTTCTTCGAAGTGTTCTCCCCTGATTCATTTGTTTTGGGTGTGGTACCATCTCTCTCAATTCCTTCTGTACTTACACACTCATTAATTTTCTCCCGGTGGAGAATTTCCATCTTCCTTGTAGTTATTTGGGAATGGAAAAAAAATTCCAGATACGTCATCTAGGAGGACAATCCCTTACTGATTGAGTAAAGTGAAGACTAAGACCACAGAGTTTTGGCACTGTATGATCTGAAGTCTGTCAGATTCAGCGAGTTTATTGACTTATTTGTGCAATGGATCCAACCTTCTACAAGAAGGACATTCAGCTGCTGAAGCATGTCCAAAAAAGAGCATCAAAAAGGATGAAGGACCTGGAGAACAAGTCTTATGAGGAGCAGCTGAGGGAACTGAGGTTGTTTAGCCTGGAGAAGAGGAGGCTGAGGGGAGACCTGATCACTCTCTACAACTACCTGACAGGAGGTTGTAGCAAGGTGGAGGTCGGTCTCTTCTCACCGGTCACTGGCGATAGGACAAGAGGAAACGGCCTCAAGTTGCGCCAGGGGAGGTTCAGGCTGGATATTAGGAAGAATTTCTTCCCTGTAAGAGTCGTTAAGCATTGGAATGTGTTCCCCAGGGAGGTGGTGGACTCACTATCCCTGGAGGTATTCAAAAAACATTTAGATGTGGCACTTCAAGACATGGTTTAGTGGGTTTAGTGGGTTTAGTGGGCATGGTAGCGTTGGGTAGAAGGTTGGACTTGATGATCTTTGAGGTCTCTTCGAACCATAACAGTTCTATGAATATATGATTCTATGATTCTATCCTATCTGATTTTAGAAGTGATATTTCTAGTAATTATACTTTCAGGACTCCAGTAAAATTGAATTTTGGAAGTGTGTCCTTCTGAGACAAGTCAGAATTTCATCACATAAAAGCAGAACTGGACCAGTGTCTTCTGATCCAGGGACAATCCAGCTGCTGTGCTTTGAGGGATTCTTTAGGGTTCTGGTTTAGACCTTCATTAAGGTTCACCAACACTATTTGCAAAAGTTGCTATCTCCTTCGGCCACCGTTGGCTGTGGTGAATCTTTTGGTGTCTAACTCTGTGAAAGCTGGGTGTTACTTTCTGGTGTGTTGGTTGATCTGGGGATCTTCTAAAGGAGCAAGGCACTGGGAAAGACCTAGCATCTGGATCCATGTGCTCCACTGTGGGACTTAGCCTGATCACAGTGACCACAACACTATTTCCTCTGCCTAACATGAATTAAGCTTTAAGCAATTTTGATATGGTTTTGATTATTTGAAAATCCTTTCCTAGTATTTATAAGCACATTTGATGGCAAATGGTATGGGTGGGGACTAGATCTTCTGTTTCAAGGAAACACTGATTTTCCATTCCCAACTGGAAAGGAAAAACTACCCTTTCCAAGTAAGTGAAATTCCAGGAAAACAGATATATGAGACAAAATGTTTGGTCTTAATTTCAATCTTTCCTAACTTCTGTAACCGAATTTTATTTTGAAAGTCCATTTCAGGGGAAAGGAAACCAAAGCTGCCATTCCAAAAGGGCAAAAATAGATAAATGAACTTCACAATGTGTCGTTCAATTTCTTTCTAGGGTAAATGTTATCAGAATGAATAGATTTTGGAAAATGCATAAATTATGACAAAATCAGATATTTTTTTAACCCTCAAAATACTTTAGCAAAATCTTGCTAACCAGCTGCTGCTGTAAGTATACCCTTGGACTGAACATCCAGGCAGATCTTCTGGAACAGGCTTGCCAAATGAACCTGGAAAGTCTAACCCTAAAGTCAAAGCAAGCAAACTGTAGCAGAGTTACATCAGACTAAGATACTTTGGAAAAAACCCCGCTGTTTTAAAGGGGGTTCAGCTGCTGCGAGGGCTGGATTGTCCTTTTCAATTTTTACTTTTGGGAATTGTCATCCTCCGATTCCCTCTTGTAACTTCCTGAAGCAACTTATATGGCTGCAGTTGAGTAGGGATTCTATAGCAACTTTGTTTATATTGAAGAATGGAAATAGAAAAGTTAAATAAGAAAAGAAATTATTCAGTTTCTAGTAGAGTATGCTGTGTCTATTATTATGATGTTGCATGTGATATATGATGCTTTGTCTGTATAACTTCTTACACAGATTTTAGTACCGGGTGGCTCGAAACTGAATGTCAGAAGCCAGCATGGGCCTGGGAGACAAGAAAGTGAGGATTTAAGTCACCTGGATGAACATGGTCAGGACTCTGTCAGGTATGGTGTTTTGGGTAGGCTGAAGTTGAGATGGAAGCATGTGACTTGGCTGCTTGTGACTGCTTGTTTTTGTGAAAGAGAGTGAATCTCTACTGCTTCAAGCATTAACATAGCCTTAGGAGTATATAAAATCCAAGACTACAGGTCTTTAAATCCCTTGAGTTTCTTATTTTAGTGTCAGACTTTTCCTAATTTTCTTCATGTCTGTGCATGCAGTGACTGTGCATGCAGCATGTTAACTATATGTAGACAGACAGCAGCAGCAAGCCCAGATTTTAGCTTTGGTGATCAATTTAGAAAATGATTATTTATTTGATAGCACCTGAAAATAAATGAGGTTTTTGAAAGGAAATTGTATGGAAAAGGAGATTACAGTGCAACGAAGGATTTGACAGTTCAGTGAGGAGAAAATGTGGGGAAGAAAATAGGTTATGGAAATTGAAATATGCGGTTACTGAAGCTAGTGTGGGTGGCTAGAAATAATTTTGCATGTGAAGTGTATGTACATCCCTTTTCTGAAAAGCATGTGAAAGAATTTTTATTTTAAGGATAAAGGCTTCTCTTAGAAATGTTATTTGAGATCTGTAGATGAACAAGAACTCAGAATTATTATTTACTGAGGAACAGATTTTTGGAAATAGGCAAGTAAAATGCAGTCCTCATGATCGCTCATCCTTGTATGACTCCACAGCTTTTGTCTCTTGCACTGACATTTTCCCTTTCTTTATTGGACAAAAATGTGAGCAACTAAAGCCAGTTGGAATATTCCTTTGGAAATACTGCTTGAAAAGAAATCACTTCATTGTCAAAATAAAAACCGATGTGGAAAATTCCTGGGTTAATTGAAACAAACAAACAAACCAATGTAAAAGCCAAATAATTATTTCTATTTGGTTCATGATAACTGAAGACCCAAATGTTTTTGTCTGTGAATTGGGTTGAGGGCCAAAGATTTCCCTTTTTTCAGCAGATGAAATCTGAATCTTTTTTATGCAAAACAAAATAATCTTTCACTGAACTATTTGTAAGAGTGCAAACATTTGGCTGTCCTAATAATGCAAATTCTTATGCATCCTCTACAGAAATGGGTGGACATTGTCATGCAAACAGATAACCTAGCAACAACTGTGAGTTCAGAGTTTGCCTGACACAAATAATTGCTAATTAGACAAATTCTTTTATTACAAGATTTGCTTTGGATGCTATAAAGACCATAAAACATGGTGCAAAAATGCTCAGCTGTGTCTTTTACATTTTGGACATGTTGAGACGGCTTTTGAATTTCAGTGGGCTGTAGGAAACTAGAGTTTTTCGTGCGGAGCTCTCAGATATGCAGCACAGGTCTGCCTAGGCCAGATAATATTAATCGCATATGAGGAAATTGAGATTCTTTGCCCATTTAGAGATCATCCATCATTTTCAGAATTAAGCATCCGAGCAGTTCTCACATGAAAGTTAAGGAAGGTAAGGACAGTCAGCATAATAGTATGTGATCGCGAGGTAATGAAAGGTACTGGGGCTCATTACTTAACTACAAGAAGTCTATCTGCCTGCCTGGTAGGCAAAGGTCTTTGGCATCCAAAGCACTGAGGCAGATTGTCCAGCCCAGGGAGCACAATACCATTCCCCTTCCATCATTCATGAAGAGCTCAGGTGCCTTGCGGTTAACCAGATCAGAGCCACAGGACTGGCAGAGCTTACTAATGTTAAAGGCAGGGCTGCGTAAGCATGGGAATGGTGTTTGCAGATTTGAGTCAGTCTGGGAAGCGGGGTTAGCTGTGCATGCCCCATGTAAAGCTGGAGCTGATGAGCCCTGAAAGCGCTGCTGTGGGTCTCTGCGTGCTCCCCAGGGCATCTGGAGCATGAGGCAGGACCAGACACAGGCACCCCAGCACCATGTGAGTTAGGAAGGCAGAGCTTGAAGGGCTGAGGTGCAGGAAGAGCCCGGCTGCCTTGGCTCGGGGAGGTGCACCTAACTTATCAGGTGCCAGGTGAGCCTCTGCTCGGGCTGAGGGCTATGTCCAAGGTCAAGATCACCCCCACATACCTGAGGCAGTACCTGTGACTAGCTGCCCTAGAAGATTAAAAATTTTATTTCTATGGCTGTAGACTGACTGTATCTCAGCACACACATAGCTGCAAGGTTGCACCTTCTGTGTCAGAGTTTTACACCTCACTTGACTAATTATATATCTTTGTAATGAATGATTAAGCAGAAGGGTCATTTAATGGATCTGGCCAGTATGAGACGGTTGCAGAAGGTGTAGCTCTCAGCCTTGTCCTTGCTGCAGCTGTCCTGTGTGTGAAGGTGCAAGGGCCACCCTTCCCCTTAGGAGGTTTCCAGCACTTTGGGACTGTCCTTCCCCTGTGCTGCTCTGGGAGAGCAGAGCAACCGACCCACTCCAGGCACTGAGGTGGAGAGCAAAGTGCCTTTCCAGGGTCTGCTGCCTTGATCTCTCCTGCTTCACAGCATGAGCTCTGCATTGCCCCTTACAACCAGGCTAATACCCAGTAAATGTTGATAGCACACAGTATCCTTGCTATCACTTAACAAGTGTTTTTACAAGGATAGGTGATGGGAAATCTGCACGCTGCCTCCAAAAAACAGTGTGCTATGTGTTGCACTTCGGGAAAGGGCAATGCTGAGATAAGACCAAATCAGAAGCTTTCTCATCACTGTTATCCGTACTGAAGAGCTTTTTGTTACTTCTTGATGCATGTTTTGCTGACACTGTTTTAACAGATGTGATCAAACTCCATTTGCCTGAGTTTGAAAAATGCTCATCAGTGCCGCAGGTAATGGAGTGTAAATCTGTAGACTGTGATGGTCTTTGTATTACAGAGCTGGGATAGGAAAGAACTAGTGACCTATTTGCTAGCCTTTAAATTTCTATCATGATTAGCTGGCTGTTAGGGGAAAATATTTTGAATTCAAGGAAAAAACATGTTATACTTCATCAGATCTAGACATGAAGGATCTTGAACAGTACTTAAATCTTCCAATAACTGCCAAAGGCAGTATTGTTCCCCATTTTAGCCACAGATGAGGTACCTGAACAAATAATAATGAACAGCAGTTATTAAAAGTAAGGAGAATCAGGGCTGATGTCATTCAAGAGCTTTATGATCCTTGAGAGTTACATCCCCCCAACACTTTCTCATCTGGAGGTTCACAGTCTACATCAGGGTGAGTCCTCCTAGTCTGTTGCAATGGATTTCTACAACCAGCTGCTGGAAGGACCAGAAATAGGCACCCACACCTGGGCCAGGTAAGGCAGAAGCCTGGGAACTGTAGAAGCCTCTTGCACGATCTCAAGGACTTACTTTGTCATGGCTGCTTTAGACAGTGCATCCATCTGTTAAACAACTGGTCCCACAACTGATTGCTGTAAAAACCCCCACCTCTAGCAAAGGATGCCCTTTTCTCTCCTACAGATGTATTGCAAAGGGCTGGCTTTTCTGGTCGTTTTGTTCTCCTGACCCTGAGGTTCTGGTGCAGACAGTGGCCTTTGAGTTTGTAGGTACCAGTGTGACCCAGATGCCGTAAGCGATGACTTTTCCATGACAGTAGATATCAAATAACCAATCTGGAGTCATAAATTGTATCCTAAGTTACACCAAGGTGTTGTGCTCACCGTCATTCCAAAGGTGTCTAAAAGGACTTCTATTTTGTACTTTTGTTTCGTCAACTTTGGATGTATTTGAAAGCCACTGTTCTTGCCCCATGATAAAAAGAGGAAGGGATGTGGGGATAAGCAAGGAATCAGAGTCAGTCAGGAATTATTAAAGTGCCGAATGCCCAGTGGGTCTCCAAAGTCCATATTCGCCACATCTGACTGCAGACTCGTGGGTTGCATCAAGGAGTGGGAAAGCTATATGATCCACAGAGAGAGACAGGAGATAAGTCCTGACCCCTCTGGATGTACCTACCTCTACTTTCTACAGGGAGAGTGCCTGCACATTGTCACGTGAACAAGGGCCCACTCTCTGCTCTTCAAGACCTGATGGATCCTAGCACTCCTAAAGGAGAGCACCTTCTGCAGGGCTTTCCTGCCCTTTTCCTTTCAAATTAAATAACTTTGTACCATTCTCTTATTTGTCCTGTAATGAGTGACTAGGAACTTTAACGTCCTTGCAAAGGACAGGAATCTCTGCTGTCCCATGCAAGGGAAGGGCAGGCTCTGATACAGGCTGCCCTGCCTGCCCTGCGATGCACTGGTTAATAACCAGGGGTTGTACATGGCTTTGGTTTGTAAAATATTTAATAAATTACTATCTTCTGCTGCTGCACTTGGATAGAGTGTTAGTATGAGCAACATAACAACTGCTGCACTTCATCCCAGAGGTAGCTTCATTTTAGTGGCCTGGTAAAGCCAGAGTGCATGATGCAGAATTTTGATTTGCTACTGTAGAGGCATTACACAAATTTAATTGTTTTTTTTTTTTTTTGTTTAGCAGACCATGCTATTTGTCTCATAGATGAAGTGAAGGTTTTGGAAAAACTACTCATGTAACAATAACCTGGTCATTCTGTTCTTTCCTTTCCTGTTCAGGTTCCCAAGCTACTTCCCTGTAGTGCTCAAAATGGACTGATTTTGAGCATCACTAGTGTGCCGTTCTTGTTTTTGCTAAAACTCTGGAGAATGATACCAGTACTTGACCCTTCATCCCTTTCACCTATCTCTCCAATAGATTTAATCCCAAGATCTTTTTCTTTTCTTCCTGACTGATGCTCTAATCACCAGGATATCCAATCTGTTAAAACACCATGACATATACACAGGAATACAGAAGTATTTCAATTTAACAGACATCGACAAGTGAAATGACTTCCATGGACAATGCAGCAGTACCAGGGGCAGGTAAAAAGTCCTGGGTTCTTGAATTTTTACACTGTTCTTAATCCTTCAAATGACAAACCCGCCCTTTTTAATCCAAACAAGAACACATTTTATAAGCAGGTGGCCGTGAACCTCATCTCTGGGTTGGAAACAAGCTGTGCCTATTCATTGTGAGCTACGGTTTTATTATCGACTTGGGACTGATATTACTGGCATTCGACATGACCACATAGCAATACTGAGTGCCAGGTCCTCTTCTGATGTGCTTCTGCTGACAGGTATTCTAACTTCGTGCTGGTTAGCTCAGACCCAGTTTGTGGCAGTTTCCAGTCCTGTAGCCCTGTCAAGGTATTATAATATCACCACAACAAACAGCTTTTCACTGGCACTTAGCAGTGGAGCACATGCCAGAGATTCATGTGAATCATAAGGAAATGGTTCCCACTACTGAGTACATTAAGTTAAAGGAGAAAGCTATTTCCATAGTAACCACATATGGTAGGTCAGATGGCGACTTTCCAGATTTACCACCAGTGGTTTTGATCCTGAATTATTTATACAGTGAATTTAGCTTCTCCGGTCTTCTTGGCATGTTGCCTGTGAATCTCCATGTTAACATGTGGGAGAAAAGGGAAGTTTTCTATGTAGTGCCAGAAAGGCTTAGACTTGATGTTGTTATTCATAGATGAAACATTGCTATTCTCATGGCCAGTATCAATGCAAATAATAGTGGAAACACTTGCGCTCACTAATCTACTTTTTACTAGGGAGTCTGCAGTATATACTAATTTGAACATGTTATAGGTGGAGCTGGTAGAAATTTCTGTGCCTGTATTGCCAAACGTTTTTCCACTATAAGACCTGCTTCTCTCACGTGAAACTCCTTGAAGCTTAAAATGCTTCAGCTGAAATCCATCAGTTCCCCTGTTTCCTTGGACTGTGATTTTTCAAAAAAAAAAAATTCAGCAGATTGCAGGCTGAATTTGAGGGTGAAATATTGCTTTATTCACCTCAAAGATTTCTTAAAATTGTTTTGCTCAGAAACCTGACTACTTCTAGTATTGGGAGTAAGCACCTAAAATTGCACAGCAAAATCATCTTAACATCATGATTTGTCTTCATTTATTCCCAAGAATTATAGATAAATGTGGTGAAAGTATAATTTTTTTATTAATTTCATTATCTGCTACTTTTCCAGACTTCTGAACTCATTAGAGCTCAGCGAAGCCCAGCCTTTCAGGTTTCACTAATAGTAGACCTGGAGGAAGGAGGGACATGATATTTTATAACCTTGTGGATGCCCCTTGTAGATCCTGGTGTAAAATAGTCCTGAAACTCCTCTATTATTGGTGATTATTTCCAAAACCCGCTGGTAGAGTAAGAGACACCTCTACATGGAAGAGAAGAGCTCCCTGCTAACGGGCGAATATGGTTGAAGTCCCTGTCCCAGCCTAGCTAAGGCATCTCTACAGTCCCCACTATGGCATTTTGGTTTTTGCTGGCTGGGAGGTGGCGTTTCGGTCAGTAAGGGTTAGCTGTGAGCAGCTCCCTCACCAGGCAAGCAACAGGGTCTTTTGCACAGCCTTAGACCTCTGACCTGAGAGCCCCTTTGGCAGCATTTGGCACTGTTAAACATGGCTTTCCTTTATACTTTGTGCTATCAGATATTGCCTCTGGGCCTTAAAGACTCATTGCACAGCTCCAGCATGCCAGCTGGCTCCTTTACCCAGGAGGTTTTTGCCAGGGGCACTCCCAGCCAGACTGGCTGCTCTGTCATACATAGGGAAGAGAGAAGAAGTCATCCTCTGAAAGGAGCAGAGGCTGCTGAGCCTTACCGGATCACTCATCATCATGGGCAAAAGCAGTGCAACTTCCATGGAGATTCCACAGAGACAGATAGTGACAAAGGTTGAAGGATGGACCAGTTCCTGCCAGACAGCAAAGCCTTGGGCTGGGGAATGTCCTGTGAGGGAAGGTACCCCGCAGTGACGGTATAGAGCTGTCCTGATCATCTAGGAGTCTATGGTGTGAACCTAATGTATATAGAGCTGTCCTGATCATCTAGGAGTCTACGGTGTGAACCTGATGTACGTTAATTGTGGGCAGGTAGTAAGTGAGAAGACAGCTGCTGTGGAATATGTGTGTTGGGAATCAGTTGTGGAGAATGACCAGATGGGCATACAGAAACCAAGAAATCAGAGACAGACATCATGCAATCATGCCTCCCTCTTTAACTGAGGCTTGTAATAGTGTTTGAAACCAATATCAGGTGCTGTTACCAGTGAGGTCCATGTGCTGCCTTCCAGCCCTTGCCATGGAGCTGAAGGGATCAGGGCCCCATGGCAAGCTTTTAGCAAGCAGAATTAGCTTAAAATCTGGATTCTTTGGATGGAGAAACTGTGCTCAAGACGGACCAGCTTCTCTATCCAGTAAGGTGATTGGCAACAGGTTTGCTTATGCAACAATCTGGCACCCATTCCCCAAACGCTTGGCTTCTGTGTTTTGTTCTTGTCCTTTCTATGATTTCTCCTGTCTTCATGATCTCCTGTTGCTTTGTTACACTCCGAGTCAAGGCAGAGAGAGGCGGAAAAGGTCAACTGAGACTGCTGTGTATTACTGGACTTGGGAGCTTAAACCCAACTTCAAGCTCAGCCGTGCCTTTGTGCTCTCTCAGTGCAAGATGCCTTCCCTTCTCCCTTGGGGCCCATGGGCTGGAAAACCTGGCTGGACAAGGGCATTATTGAGGTGGATGGAAGAAGTTGGCTCCTCTCTTCTAACCAGCTGTGGACTCTCCACATGCCATTGTATACATTTGTAATATTAAAGGCACTTAATTACGTAGGTAAGGAAGCCCTTGGAACTGAGGTTCCTCTAAGCATTTTGTTCTTGGGTCTTCACTTTTCACACTATTTTGAACTCTCAAATATAATGGGTCAGGGAGTTGGCTGTCAGATCCATGTGATGCTTTGGGTAACGGCATGATTTTAAGGACTGAAGTTCACCTGCTAGAGTCTGGTATGTTAGATGCACTGGAAGCAGGTGCTTAGCTGCTCAGTAATGTCAGATGGGTCTTTTCCAGTCCCCAAAACAGAAAGAGGGGGGGTTAACTTGATTCATGCTGGCATTTTTTATTCCATGGCAGAAAACTTCCTTTCAAGGTCATGTTGTCAGTTCCCATCACTGCTTCAGGATGACCTCAGTAGGGAGTTGCTATCCTGTCACCTCCCTTATTCTTTGCTCACTCTCTGCTCTGTGGTTTCAGTCATGGAAGGAGATATAACGTTTTCCTCTTTCTGCCTGGAGCTGAGCAGATTCTTGTGTTGAACCACAGTCCTGGAGTTTTCCTGTTTCAGTGTGACACTCAAGTGGTATTTGAACAACTTGAAGCCAGAAGGAATGCTCCTGGTGCTATATGCTTTCACACTGATCGCCCAACAGTTGCTCCACAGCCCTGCAAAGACAGTGCTAACACTGCCCAGCAGCATATGGAGCAGCTCATAGTCTTGTACACAGTAACATTACCGATTACTTCTTTTGACTCACAGCTCGGTTGGGTTTTAACCCTTGGAGCCACAACTTTTCACCTGGATCTCCTACTCCAGGTTGAATATTTTTTGAAAGGTTTGGCAGAGACTGCTTATTTGTACGTGAGATGAGAGAACGGTCCCTTGCTCAGCCCTTTCCTAAGAGAGGAAATACCCACGCAGCCATGTGTTGAGGACAGCCAGCACCTCTCCCTGGAGAAAGGCTGGCCACTTTCTTGGCTAGGTTGTCCATGTGCTGGGCTGACTGCTGTGGAAGCCTACCTGTGTCGGGTCATAAAAATCTTGGTTTGGCAGTAGACAAATCAGTGAGTTTTCAGTTTACTTCAGCGGGAGCAAAACCAGGCCTGTAATTCCTAACAATATCATGTAGTCATAAAATACAGAAGAATGAAGAAATAGCTAGCAAAAAAATAAACACAGAAACCACCTTTGTGTGAAGCAGGTTTGCCAGCAATTTTTTTTCCAAATGAATATAAACATTTTGCTACTCTGACTGTGACGTGAAAAGCATTAACTGCCCCTCTCTGCCCCACCCCAAATCCTATTATTTCATCTCTAAACAGCAGCCTGCCTTGATTTGAAGCACATAAGAATTGTTCTCCAGACCTGCTGGATTGCTGATGAGAATGTGTCACTGAATTCTTCTGCATTTTAGCTTCTGTCTTCAGTGATGGAGAGATAGAGAGTAATTCAGAAAGGGGCAGGACTGGGTGGCCATACTCCTAATGCAAGTACCTGAGGTTGGGTGGGACGAATGCAGACCGACAGTTGTCATCCAGATATTGGCTGTGTTCTGCAATCTCAGATGCTGGATTGGTCTATTTGGCTAATTTCTCATATAGTTGTAGCTCCTTTTCAAAATCGTCTTCACCAAAGCGAGGGCTCAGATGAGTTATTCAGTGGGTGAGAGGTGCAAAACAGAATAATTTGGATTGGGAGAAACTTCTGAAATTCACCTAGCCCAGCCTCCTGCTCAAAGAACAGTCGACTTTGAAATCAGAGCATGTTGATTGTCTGACCAAGTCTTGAATATCTCCAACGCTGGAGATTCCCCACTCTCTCTGGGTAGTGTCTCCACTGCTGAACTATGGTCATGGTGAAATATTTTTTCCTTGTGTCAGCAGGTGCTTATCCTTGTTCTGCCTTGTGTCTGCTGCCTTGTGTCTCTTCACTGTCCACCTCTGAGCAGAGATGGACTTCACCTTCTTTGTGTCCTCCAATTAGATAGTTGTAGACAGCAGTTAAGTTCTCCCCGCGCTGTTTCTTCTCCAGGCTGAACAAGGCTGTCTCACTCAGCTTCTCTTACTGCATCGTGTGCTCTATTCCCCAACTGCCTTGGTGGCCCTGTGTGGGACCTAATCTGGTTTGTCAATGTCTGCATTTTGTTTGGAAGCCCAAAGCTGGCCACAGTTTTCCATCTGTGACTACACCAGGGCTGAAGAGAGGGGAAGGATCTCTCCCTTGACCTACTGGATTCAGGCTTGTTGAGCTGCAGTGTGAAGTTGCGAAGGGTGCACTGTTGACTCAGGTTCGCTTATGTCCACCGCGATCCCGGATCCTTTTCTGCAAAGCTGCTCCCAAGCCAGCTGTCTGCCAGCCTGTACAGCTGCATGGGGCTGCTCCATCCCAGCACACCTGAATGATGGAAAAGGTGTGGAATATGCTGGTATGAAGAGGACCAGGAGGCCGGGAGGAGTAATGTCCCTCAGAGTTTGTGCGGTTGATATTTGGCTTCTATCACCACGGGAGGAGTAATGTCCCTCAGAGTTTGTGGGGCTATTTGGCTTCTATCACCTCAAAAGCTTAATCTGTATCCAACTGCGGTGTGACCTGGTGTTAAAATTGTGGAAAAAAGGTGCCATCGGTTGCAAATTGTGCAGTTCTGTAAGAAAAGACGTCGCACGCAATTTGGAGCGGTCTTCGGGCTTTGTCCACTAGAGGGACCCAAATGCAAATAAAAGCTCTAATTTATCAGCTAGGGAAAAGTGTGCGTGGGGTCAAGTATATTAGCATTGAATGAAAGGCGGTATTTTCTCCCTCTTAGTCTTTGTATTAAGGACTTGATTCACCATTCATTGAGTTCGAGGTGGAAATACTTGGACCCAAACCAAGAACTGGGATCTCTATTTCAGAACTGGTTTCAAGGCTTGAATATCTCACGTATTAACAGCTAAAATAGCTGCAAGCCAAAGACAAGCCTTGACCGTTAGCCAGAGCGTGTCCTTTTGTGGACAGTGCATATTTCATTTTCCATGTCCATTTTACTGGTGGCTTCTCTGCTGTGGCTCCCTGACACTGCTCTTTTCTGCCAGATGACGGCAGAACATGGTCTGTTTCAGTTGACTGAGGGAAGAGAGGGAAAAAATCACTGCTCTTCACTAAGTGTTTGAAACCTGTTAGAAACAAAAGCTCGGAGGGATGGGGATCTGGATCTCCTATCCTAGCTTTTTGGAAAGAAAGGCAAAGGAAAAAAATGGTGAAGGGAAATAGACAGTAGCTGATGGTTTTTGGGTTTCATAGTGGAAAAAGCATAGGATTAACCCTTCCTCCCCACACCCAAACTTATCCACAACAGATTCACTTACAAAGGCTGTTTTAACTTTAAAACACTACTGATTAGCTCCAAGTCAGCTGAATAAATGTTCTGCCTGGAAAAATCAAATCTGAACTAGGTACTGGAGGAGGATGAGACAAAACCTTTATTAAAAAGCTGAGTTTCCCCTTTTTTTCTCACTTGGAAAAAGAAATAGGTAAACACATGAGTGTGGCTTAACCTTTTGTACCCACTGGCTCTACCAAAACCCAGCCTTGAGTGTCTTCTAACTAGAGAAGTGTTTAATAGAGGAACAAATATTTACCACTACCTGGGCTGCACAACAAGTTTGGCTGTAGAAAACTGTGACTGTCTGTCCTGGTCCAGCAGGACTGCTCAGGGTTTTCACTTAGCATATGAGCCTGCTCAGAAACAGACTTGGTTTCGCTGGAGGAAGCTGGGACCAAACCACTCTGGGATGGCTGGACTTAATGACCAGGCACCCAAGCAGGAAGGATGGGAGGGGAGCAGGCAGCACCAACTATTGGCACTGGTGGCTTGTTGTATCCCTCGTGATTTGCTTTTCTGAATTGTCAAGCTGATATCTATCCCTTTCTCACTCTTCTATCCCTCCAGCTTTCCTTCTGTGCTCCTCCAGCAAGAGCCTCACAACCCAGCCACTCACTTCTCTTCCGCTCATCCCTTGTCAAGGTTAAAAGGGAAAGATGTCAAAGACTGCCAGAAATAGGTCCTCTGGGATCCATTCTTTCTGTCTGCTGTGTTATTAAAACCAATCCTCCTTTCTGTCCATGTTGAAAGGACAGAGAAATTAACTCAGATGGTAACTGCAATTGAAGAGGAAGAGGGTGCTGGCCCTGGGACCAACAGCACAGAGTCTGGAAAGAGGGAGAGGGAGGAGGGCTCAAGCACATAGAATAACAGAATCATAGAATGGTTTGGTCAGAAGGGACCTTAAAGATCATCTGCTTCCAACCCCGCTGCCGTGGGGTTGCTCAAAGCTCCATCCAACCTGGCCTTGAACACTTCCAGGCATGGGGCATCCACAGCTTCTCTGGGCAACCTGTTCCAGTGCCTATCACTACATGCCCTTGTAAAAAGTCCTTCCCCAGCTTTCTTGTAGGCCCCCTTTAGGTACAGGAAGGCTGCTCTAAGGTCTCCCTGGAGCTTTCTCTTCTGCAGGCTGAACAACCCCAACTCTCTCAGCCTACCTTCCTAGGAGGGGTGCTCCAGCCCTCTGATCATCTTCATGGCCCTCCTCTGGACTTGCTCCGACATATCCATGTTCTTCTTGTGTTGGAGTCCCCAGAGCTGAAGGTAGTACTGCAGGAGGGCTCTCACCAGAGTGGAGAATCCCCTCCCTTGACCTGCTGGCCATGCTTCTTTTGGTGTAGCCCGGGATATGGTTGGCTTTCTGGGCTGCAAGTGCACATTGCTGGGTCATGTTGAGCTTTTCATCAACTAACACCCCAAGTCCTTCTCCGCAGGGCTGCTTTCAAGTCATTCTCTGCCCAACCTGTATTTATGTTTGAGCTTGCCCCCACCCATGTGCAGGACCTTGCACTTGGCCTTGAGAACTTCATGAGGTTCACATGGGCCCACCTCTCAAACCCATCAAGGTCTCTCTCGATGGCATCCCTTCCCTCCAGCATGTTGACCACCCTACACAACTTGGTCTTGTTGGCAAACTTGCTGAGGGTGCACTCAATCCCACTGTCCATGTCACTGGCAAAGGTGTTAAACAGTACTGCTGCCAATACCAGCCCCTGAGGAATGCCACTCATCACCGTTCACCACTTGGAGATCGAGCCGTTGACCACAACTTTCTCAGTGCAACCACCCAGCCAATTCCTTATCCACGGAGCAGTCCATCCGTCAAATCCCTATCTCAATTTAGAGACAAGGATGTCATGTGGGACAACGTCAAATGCTTTGCACAAGTCCAGATAGATGACGTCCGTTGCTTTTCCCTTATCCACCAATGATGTAACCCCATTGTAGAAGGCCACCAAATTTGTCAGGCGTAATTTGCCGTTAATGAAGCCATGTTGGCTGTCACCAGTCACCTCCTTAGTTTCCGTGTGCCTTAGCATAGTTTCCAGGACATTCTGCTCCATGATCTTGCCAGGCACAGAGGTGAGACTGACTGGCTTGTAGTTCCCGGGTCTTCCATTTTTCTCTTTTTAAAAATGGGAGTTATGTTTCCCCTTTTCTAGTCAGTGGGGACTTCCCCAGATTGCCACAACTTCTCAGATATGATGGATATATATGATGGATATGTATAATTCATTTCCCAGTTCCCTCAGGACCTGCAGATGCATCTCACCAGATCCCATGGACTTGTGCACCTTCAGGTTCCTTAGATGGTCTCAGACCTGAGTGAGCAGTTCTTCATTCTCCCAGTCTCTGCCTTTGCCTTTTGTGACCTGGGTTTTGTGGCTGGAGAACTTGTCGGTGAAGGCTGAGGTAGAAAAGTTGTTGACTACCTCAACCTTCTCCCTATGCTGGGTAACCAGGTCTCCTGTTTCCTTCCAGAGAGAGTCCCCATTTTCCCTAGTCTTCCTTTTATCA
>NW_009613291.1:4952-14728 GCF_000690535.1 Cariama cristata | reverse complement strand
CGCGCCTGCTGCCCGGCCCGCCCCGGGTCTGTGTGGGGGAGCCGGGAGCGCGCAGGGCCGAGGTGTTTCCCCGAGGGGCGGCGGTACCGCGGCGCTGTTCTGTTTTCCTTCCTCCGAGGGAAGTTAAAAGCACCAGAAAGGCAAAAAGAGGCCAAGATCGAGGCATCAGATCCTTCTTGTTGCTGTACCCAGCGCTTTAGGGACTTCCCGTGCAGGAGTGCAGCAGAGACAAGTCACTTCTTTTACCCCAAACCTAGAAAATCCAGCTCCTGCCCCCTTTCTTCCTCCTCTGTACGTGAAGTGCTCCCCCCACAGCCCTAACAGAGAGAGCACAGCTCAGATGCGCACAATTCAAACCCTACACGGAAGGCGGACCACGTCTATTTGCATGCGGACGAAGCCGTCGTTAAAAATAAAATAGCCATCTACAAAATAGAATTTAGGACATAATACCCAGCGGGTGAATCCAGAACAAAGCAAAAAAAAAATACCAAAGTGTGATTTGATTTTATAAAATCAAAAGGATCTGGGGATTTTTGCAAAACTTTTTATTACTAAATGTTTGAATGAAATCAAAACACTGGTTAGAGTTAACAGTCTCCTTCAGTGTCTCACTGTTTAGATACAACACTGCTAGAAAGTTTAATTAAGGACTCACAAAACTGACTCATCTGCTTTTTATGGAATTAAACAGCATATGATGTAAGATTAAATTAAGCAGATTCTTTTTAAAAGGCGTAATTTAGAGCATGTGTAACATATCTAGATAATGATTCCTCACAATCGGCCACCTATAGGAACTTTGGTTTTCATCTACTAGAAGTTGAAGATAATTCTAATAGAAAATAGGAATTAATGTTTAGATGCGTCTTTTTCCCCTTGTTCTGTATGGAAGATACACCCGCCTGCCATAGATTTACAGGTGACCGATCTTTACATCCTTTCACCCACATGAAAACCTCCTAGCTTCAAGATGGACATATAAATACAGTCTCAAATATAAAAAGTCCTCAGGGAACACTACAAAAAAAATAGAATTTTGGCCAGGATATGCAACTCAGCTTTCGGTAGTTTCACAATTTACAGCAACGAAGATTTGGCTAATCTCAAGTGCATTACAATTCAAGCTGATAGAGTCCCTTTCAAAGTAAGTACTAACCTGTTCCAAACCTCCTAAATTAATAGCAAGTGATTCTGATAGGCTTGATTGACATACGTTAATTGAGGGAGTGATGGATGGACAGTAAGAGAAAAAGGGATAAATACAAGTTTAATCGTCCATTTTCCTGTAAAAACCTCCCCGTAGGCAAATCTTCATACCTACACAAAGAATTTCAACTTATGTGTCCATTCAGTGTACACTGCCTTGGGCCCCAAACCTCTCCTCTCTGTGTTTAGAGATCATGAACCAAAACAGAACCATGTGCATGCAAGGTCTTTCCCCTCCAACAGCTAGTACATGTACCCCGATAGCACTCCGGCGTGAGAAGCAAACATCTTTCATCGTCTCCGAGCACTTTAAGTCAAAGTCTCCTAGAAGTACACTTCAGATAACAAAAATAACTGAACAGTGTTAATGAAAAACCTCTTTTAGATTGATGTGTAATACATTTACTAAATATGCATCTGCAATGCACAATTCCTAGTGATAAAGTATTATCACAGTTCTTGCATCGACTGACTCGCTGCGAGCGATTCCATTCAAGCCACTGAAACTTCATCATGTCTAGGATGTGACAGAGCAGCCCTACTGACACTGAACAGATTCCCCTCCTGAATCACTGCACAAATAAGCTCTTCTGTGCTACCCATTAACTGGCTGTGACCCATAACCTTTATCCACTAATATGGAAGAGCCAGTTTCCACTTGGAATAAAATTTTATGCAGTCATTCTTCAGTTTAAAACCGAAACATGGGAAAATGCCTTCCCTTTGAGAAAAGCAGAACAAGAGCAGATATTGTTGCGGCCTCAAAATGAATAAGATTTCCTTCCCCAGGGCAGAGAGCTAGCCTGGTAATTAATTACACTTTCTGTAAGAGTCAGACAAAAGATGAAAATAAGCAGCAGCGCTTTTTTAACTGAAGGGAAGGACAAGAGAGATTGTGGTTCACGATATTTCTGTCCTCCTACATAGCCTCATCACATTAAGAGAAACAAAAGCAAAATTCAGCAAGATTCAGGCTGCTACAGCCAACTCCACAGTTACATGCCATATTTTCTTCTCTTGTACTCCGCAATTAGTTTGTCAGTATTAATCTGTTTCTTGTTAAGAAACTACAAAATGGTTTGGGGCAAAATAACTGTTTTTTGCTAGGACTCCTAGAATCCCCTTACAATAAACATCTCTTATTCTGGACCATCCTTTAGTTGAACAATCATCATAATCACAACTTACTAGACACATAACTTTCAATTTTGCTTAAAGCTACATCAAGGAGCTCACCTCTCTCTCCTAGGGGCTCTAGATTCTTGCATAATTACCAGTGGCTTAGTATTTGCACGAACAAGGATATTGACAATTAAAAGCATACCCCAGAGGACTCCAAGGAGTTATTGGCAGGACTCATCCTACTAATGCTTAAAGGAAAAATAACTTAATGGCATAATTTTTAACCTTGAGCCATATAGTATGTTTATACAGTACTTGTTCATAGACTAATCCAGCAGCATTCATTTGCACTTCCTTCTACTCTACCCCAGAGCAAAGGGAAAAGGATCAGGGTCTGAACTTTCACAAGTATTTTCAAATGTAGTCAAACTAATTAAAGCTGTGAATTTTATACATCTTCTTGACATGCTCTTTTTGGAAATACAGAACTATTTTCCAGGGCATGAATACTCCGGGTGATAATACTGAGAAACAAACTCAGACTTCAAGAGGTTTGGAAAGTCATACTATCATTTTAAAACATTGAAAAACTTCCTTTATGTCTACAAAAAGAGTCTAAGGAAAAGGTGCTGTAGTGAGAGCACTGTAGCGATCCAAATTACTTTAGCCTGCAGTGAATTCAAGTGGAGAAAAACTCTGCTCGTGTCAGTGTTTTCTGAGGCACCCAGCACACTGCTGAAGAACGACATTTATGGATTAACAATGCACAAGCTGAACTGGAAGCACTGGGAATCTAACCTATCTGCCACGTAGTGTGAGGAGTAATCTGAAAATCCAGAATGCCAATGTCCAGCTCTTGAGACAGTTCAGCTCTGAAAGTTTTTTCTACCCTTGTACATATGTAAGGCACCTACTTCCTCTGCACAGGTCTGAAGCCACTAGAAGAAACAACGACCAAGACAGGTGATATTACAAAATAACTGAGATGAAATGGGAAGAACCTTGAGGTGACAGTGGCTGCGCAGTGGATGTGCCTAGAATGGTGATAGTGCTGATCACAAACAGCAAGCCTGCAGTGATGGCAGGGTGAAGATGACCTATATTCATGTTTGGAAATCAATTTACAGCAGGACACGCAGAGTTCCGTAACTCTAAAGTTCTGCAGACCTAAGCACTCAGGGAGTTTAATGGTAGCGTACTATTGATTTCTGAGTCACTGAGAGTACATGAATGCTTCACGTACCCATTTCCAGGACATGCAGTTACCTTTATAAACAGTTTTAACACTTCTTAACTCAAGTAGAGGTCACATCTTTAAATGCTAATGCTACTAGAGAAACCCAGAAATCTTGGCAGAGCAAGAAACAAAAATAACTCCATTAATGCAATTTGGTCTGCTGTTCTTGTGTCACACTTTTTTAAAATCTCAATGAATTGAAGAATCATCTTTATGGAGTCCTGGGCATTGTTCTGTAAGAATAAGAGCTAGTTGCTTGTACAAAATAATTTAATATTAAGTACTTCAGTAAAGTATTTACAAGCGTACTGCAAAGCATTACACTAAATTTCAAACAATGTATATGCCAAAAAAATGCAGCCATTAATTACTGGTTAGTAGTTCTGTTTCACCTTCCTGCCACAGTAGCAAGACAGTTATTTCTTCTGTTGACTCCCGCTGAAACCCAGAAATCTCATCTGTGTTTACAGTAGATCCAATTTTTGGTACTCGTAATAGTATCTGGGGAAAAAAGCGGTAAGTTAAATACTATCAGTAAAGTGGTACATTCTCAAGTGTAAGAGAAAGCTCATTGATCTGACAAGCTGTTTAGATGTTCAGTAGATATCTATGCTATCATTTGTTTGGAGGAATCTGAATCCTATAGGTCAATTGCCAGTGAGAAGAGAACAATAGTTTTGAGTGTATGTACATTCCTAATGAAAAAGCGCATCATCTGAAAGACTCCTTGAGCACAGATGAAAACATCCAGCATAAAAAAATCCCACCACCACCTTTAGGCAGTCTAATTCCCGAACCCCAGCCTCCCCTAGAAAAGCAGTAACAAAACCAAACAATTTTGTTCTGACATCATCACTTGACAATTTCCAAGATGCACTTGCCCGCAAAGTACAACCTATGTTCTGTATTACCACAATTCTCTCGGGTGCATGACTTAACAGCCTTGTTCTTTGATCTGTACAGAAGGATCAGATGATTGTCATTAATACATATACACACTTAAAAGCACTTCCCTGCATTCTAGATGCCATATATAACTCAATCTGTAATAAAGAAGGAGAGTATTTTGACCTAAGAGACTGCAATTCCATTGAAAATTTGTGTATACTCAGTATTTTTGAAAGCTATTATGCTTATGCAGTATCTCTGTATTAAATTAAAACAGCATAAATGACAAAACTTGCAGAAGATTTGCAGACATCGTCTGTAAAGAACTACTTTAACTTAGGAAAACATATGCCATCCAGTGGCACACTAAGAAACTTCAAGAGAGATGGGGAAGGAAAGGAATTTTACCTCTGCGGTAGTGATGAGAGAGTTGGGTACACAGTTCTCATTTTTAACAAGAATCTAGGAAGTGAAGAAAGGAGCTTCCCTTATGTTAAAGGTCTCAGGAGAAAAGAACAGAAACCTTTAGAGAGAAACTGATGATCTTTAAAGAAAAACATACCCTATTAGTTGAACTACTTTCAGGGGAAAAAGATACTGGATGCTAAAGAGCTCAGTTTAGCTGAGTAAGATATAAAACACACCAATGGCTGAAAGCTGAAGTCAGACATACTCACCCTAGAAATAAGGCACAGGATAATAATTTACTAAACAAGCTGGTATCTTTTCTAGGGAGTCTCCATACCAGCAGCGAAGCTCAAAGTTGTGCCTAGGAGTAACGTGAAGAGGCACAGATATTCCCAGAGTTACCCAGGAGCACCTTCTGGCCTTAATGATCTAGCCTATGAACTGGCTAGATTGTATTAATTCCTATGCTAATGATCCTTGGAGGAGAAAACATTAAGTGTAGTTTGCTAGTGAAGTATTGTGGCACGACAACACTGTTAAACCAGAAATCTGAAGTTTTCAGTGTCTTTTACTCTTTAGCCTTGTGATTTTTCCAAATATTCAGACTAAAAGAAAAAACAAAACCACAAAAAAAAAACCCCACACAAAACAAAACAAAAACCCCTTTAAACACTCAAATAGCCAGCTACCATCTGCACAGTGAACCAATCCTATATTCTATTACCTTCAGGCACTCCTTCGGGAAGGCAGAATGCTTTTGTGTTAACCGGAATTTGGTGAAGCCTGGAAGGCCTCTGGCATGGTGAAGTTCTAACAATGGAGCAGATTTCTTGTCCACCACACAGAGGCTGAAAAGATTAATGACATTTCATTCACACAACTATTTCCATTGAAGAATCATTCTTGTAGCTTTCTTCTAGAGAAATTAGAGATGACATGCAGATTTCAAGGGCTGTCATTAGAAAACATTAAAGACTACTTGTGTACACTTAATATGCCATCAGAAAGGGTGAAAGAAAGCTTCAAAGCTTAAACATTCTCTTCAGCTGTTTGTAACACTGTAAGGCTTAAATATATAGTACATTACATGCTAGCATGCCAAAACTGGATTTAAAGAGTGCAATAAAATTAGAACCTTAAAAACATTCTTTTCTTCTGGACTTTGAGGAATAATTTCTTTTTCTGAGCTCAGAGATGCAGGAACAATTTCTTCTGAATTTACATATGGACCTGTGGTATTCAGGAACAGGTCTTCCCCGGGTGAGGCTCTGCACACTGGTGACAAGCTAAGCTACAGATCCATCAAAATGCAAAACATACAGCAATAACTGCCCAATTAAATAACAGACATCAATTCACGTTGGCCAACACTTGTTGGCTCATACAAAAGATGTTCTATTGCTTCGAAAGTATGATTTAGGACTCCAGTGATTCTTGTCTTCAGCCTCCAACAAGACCCTGATGTTCTCTACTGGTTAATCTAGTATCCATAAACTCAAGCACGCTTGCAACAGCACTAGGAAAGCCCAGTATGTTTTCCTGACAAATAATCTAGTGCAAAATTAAGCAGTCTTTCTATGGTAAGTTTCCTTTTTTTCTAAAAAAATTTTAGAGTTTGCCGATTCGGTTGGGAGCTATGGCATGAAAATGACAGAGATGCCACTTCTACTCCTGCAGAGAGAAGTGGTAGTACTATACTGCCTTTACTGGTGAAGAATTCAAACTGGCATTTAAGTATCAAGCTTGTTTGTATTGAAGGGGTAAGGCAAGCCAGGCTACTAGGTGCTGTTTTTACATGAGAAGATGTAAAAATACAAAACAGATACCTAGGTTTTTTTGTTGTAGTTTTTTAACTGTCCAGCTAATAGAATTTAACATGTAGTTTGTTGTGCAATTTGTGTTGTAGCGTAAGTGCAGCCAGAATCAGACTGTGCCATAAAGAACCATTTGTTTGGTTTTAATCATTAAAAAGAAGTATCAGACACTCACATCTAGCTCTGGAGGCTGAACATAACCAAGACTTTTTAGGGCTTTATTTTCCTCCATGATCAGCATGGTGGAACTCATTTGCTAAGCAAAAAACAGAGAATTCAGTATCAGTTTCAAATTCTTCGCTGTTTGTTGTTAGTCCTACAGAATTCCCCTAGTACACAACACTATTTATAACAACTCTATTTAGAATTAATAATAGTTCTTAGGGTCTAAGTACTGCATTCCTGTCATTCACTTTTTTTAGTCTTACACTCTCCAAAATTAAGACAAAGAATCAGTTTACTGCAGCACAGACTACCCACATTTCAGGACCTGCTCACAACTAGGGGATAAAGCACTTCCTACCACTTCTCCTATCTAACTTTTGTCATGATTCAAAACTCTTACTTCAATTTTATGCCTTTGCTAATCAGCAGGGCACAATGGGAATACTTACCACCACAGCATCCATCCCTTTGGATGGCAGTACTTCTGCTGTCAACCCCTCCGATTTGGCTGAAGTGTTTCCGGGGGCATCAAGCTGACCTAATGGCGATGTACCTTCTTCTAATGTATGAGAATTTTTTTCTTTTTTCTTACAGTTCAGCCTTTTCGGTTTAGCAGTTTCATTGTCAGGCTAAAGGATGAAACAATTACATTTTGTGTTTATATAGTGAATCTCTGTAGTCCAGTAAGCACTAACAAAGAGAGTCCCACCGCCATACTCAAGCTCTTCACAACTGGTTCGGTACCACTGTCCCAGTCACTTCGAAAAACAGCGAGCTCGGGGGGCACCCACGACTGTTACCGCTACCCAGAGGCAGAGGCAAGCTACACCTCCAGTCTCTGCCACCGCCTGCAGGCACCCCTCTCAAGGGAATGGCCACACTCCTAGGTGGAGTCTTCCACCGATACAAGGAAGGAGCAAGTCATCTGTGTTACAAGCTGGATGATTTATTAAGGATCTTTCACCTTTCTTTCCGGTCCTAACGGTGAAGAACAGCGCATACCAGCTTTTAGGTCTGGAGTTCTCTCTCTTGCAGCTGTAATTTTACAGACTTTTTTTCCTGTGACAAATTTCCAACAAATTAATTAACTTTGAGACAAAGACCACAGCTACGCCCCATTCCTTACAGGACGGTTTTCAAAGAGGGATCATTCAAAAGCCACCCACATAAACACACTTCCGCCCTTCAACATAATCCTCATCTCCCTCTGCCTGCCAACAGGGCTGCTTTACTCCTCTCCCTTTCCTTCAGGAAACAAGGCTGCTTATTAATCTTACGTTCACCTGGCTATTTACTGCTAGACACACATACTGTGGGAGCAGAGGAACCGCATGACAGCAGTCTTTGCCAGTGGCAACTTCTGCTGCTATTAGAGTCCAAATTAAGCAGGGGACAATTACGTGGTACCTGGGCCAGAGCCAGAATTGCATCAGTCACAGTTCAGAGCTGTAGTTACATGAGGGACTCCTAATAGTATTTGTGACGCTGACATAAGTTCAAGTAAGGAACATGACACTAACAGTGCTGTTCTTGGGTAAGTTAACTAAGAAATGCTAATTTTCATTGAGCATCACAGGTAATTAAAGGGAAAAATGCAGGGTTTGGGTTTTTTTTTGTTCTTCTCCTAACACGTTAATTAGAACCAAGTCTTATTTAAAGGGAAGATTTTCAATTCATGCTTTCCCTTCTAGACACAATTGAGCTTAGCCTGTGCCAGGAAGACAAATGACCCAGTGGAAGTCTGGTTCTGACATTTTGCCATCATTTAAGATTGGGTAGGATATTCTGTTGTCTCACAGCTAGTACAACTGTGTCAGGTCATATTTTACCTGCCAGAGTAGTTGAAACACTTAATGCTGAAGAACTGTAATTGCAATTTGATGGTCTCTTTCTAGGAGAGGAGGAAAAAAAAGTGAAGAACTATCCTGAATTAAGATTAATGTTCAAAAAAAAACCCCACCACAATGTATAAGGAAATAATAGGCAAATACAGACTGAGTGAAAAGGGATAAAGCTTATTTTTAAAAATGCTGTTACTGAGGTACTTTATCACACTTTACAGCTATTTGATAGTTTATCATCGAGTCACACAGCTTATTCTGAAGATAGTTGCAATTTAAGACCCACAGAAGACATTCACCAAAGTACTCAGCACTGAAGCACACTAAGACAGAACATATTTAAGAAGGATGCAGGGGAAAATTAGGTTCACAAGAAAATTCAGATGGAATTGTGTTGAGATCTGCAACAGTAAGATTGGTATAAATTAGTAGTGAATGAAAACGTCTGCACATAAGACTGGAAACAGCAGCACAAGGGTTAGAAGAAATGATACTGTTCCTACAAAAAACACTCATGTTACTCAGATTTTTATGTCAGGACCTGAAGGCAGCACTGACAAGGCCAAGCACAGAAGACCCTTCATTGTGGTAAAACCACACCACAGATGACTTATCAACAGAAAACCTGGCATCCCAACAGGAGGGTGGCAACAGGGTAGCAGCACATCACATAGACCATTCCGCTTCCTGGCAGACATGTATTCCAAACAAGAAAAAACTGACAATGGGGTGCAACCTGGCCCAAGATTTATGAAGGCTGAAGTCAGCAAGATTCTGCAGCAAAGGAGAGTGCCCCATATGAGATGATGATTCCTAAAGAACATAAAAGATCTGCCCAAAATCTAATTTTTGTCCTGGGAAGCACAGAACACCAGAGACTTAACGAGGACTTGACAAGAGGTACCCTTCGTACTCTGTACTACACAGGCGATCCTGGCCAGACGAGTTGGGTACACACATCTTTCTGCCTGTGACTGAATGAAATCTGACAGAATAAGTGCAATTGGATAAAAGCAACTTATTTAGGGATTTTGTAAATAAACGTCACCACCTCCTTCCTTAAAATCCTCCACTGAGTTCTCTTACATTGAT
>NW_009613291.1:0-4921 GCF_000690535.1 Cariama cristata | reverse complement strand
CCTACAGCTGCAAGACCAAAACAAAAGTCTGTAAGGCAAACTCTTACCTGACTTAACGCACCAATTTCAAAGTTAGTGAGGACACAGGCAGCTGAAACTCAACAGAAGTGTTTGCAGGATCAGAGGCTTATTCATACTGGCCTTGCTTTTAAATATCATTCAAAAGAGAAAAACCTGAACGTTTAGATGCATCAAAGAGTCTGCTTTGCAGATTACCTTCTAGTGTATTGGCCTTGAACATCCTCCAGTATAGGTTCTAAAAAATATAAAAGCGAAACTTTAAAAGAAAAAGCTAAGCAGACCAGACAATGTTTTAGTGCACACTAAGTTACAAAGCAAAGTATTAGAAGCAAACACAACCACAAACAGGGAGCTGTTCCCCATTATGCAGATATGCCTTAAATGAAATTATCATTACATATTTTGTACAGGTTCCTTGCACTAGAGTGAAATTTGTTTATGCGTATATCCTGAAGTATTGTAGAAAAGAATTACCTAATATTGCTGAAAGATTTGAGATCTGTGGTATCTTATCTATGGTTACCGCTTTGCTGGAGTCCAGGAAAGTAGAGTTCTTGTACTTGCCATAGTCCTCAGAGTAAAAATGACTTCTTTCTGGACATAAAAGATGTTAAGCGTGAGCTTCTTATGCTGAAATTCATTGAGTTACTACATTTGTGACCAAACTGAAAGCAATCACATTTGCAAGACAGGAACTTTAAAGCAAAGTGAAAGCACTGTCTTGGCTCAAACAGCCGCAGAAAAATCTGGGAGGAATTTGACTCAAAACAGATTTGTTGGTTCTCCCCAATGAACAGCTTATGTCAACAGGGAATACTTTAAGTTTACAGTATGATCCAAATTACACCAGGACCTGATTCACAGTGGACTGGAGGACCAGATACACAGATCCCATGTTAAGCACAGGTTGGCTTATAGCAAAGATCTGATCTGGTGAGTCACACCAAGAGAGGCCACTAGTCTTTCTATTGTAGATAGTCCCCCCGCATTTTCTACATCAAATAAAGCTCAAAAAAAACCAGAAGTCTCACCTGTACTATCATCTCTGAATGTTTCAGGGGATGGGCAACTGTTCAGGCTGTCACTAGCACCTGTGTTATAATCTGCAGTTGAATCTACATCTAAACACTCTAGGAGAAAGGTTGAAACACCCGTGGGAAGAGTCATTCCCGTACCTAGAGAAAGAGACAAAAAAGGCAGCTACCAAACAAAAAGGTATCATCTTGTACAAACCATCAGGATTTCCTTCTCTAAGTTTTGCTCCTGTCATGAGCTAAATATTGTCAAGTCAGTGTCTTATACTGATTCACAATACAGTTAAAGAAACAAACAAAGGGCATCCCAAAGCCCAATTTACACTACCATAAGCTAACAGAAGACACCTTCCTTGTCCAAGGGTCACTAGGAACACCTGAAGAATTTAGCCTGTGATAAGGTAATTCGTAGGCAGGTTTGTTTTCAGAAGGACAAACTATTTAGGCACAAGCTTTTAAAAATGCAAGTCTGAGTAAACTGAAGAACTCCCATCAACAACTACTTGTCTCAATGATAAAACCAAGATCATGTGGTTTTCAACAGGCTGGGCTCAAGGCTGTCTCAAGTCTTGTGGGTCTCCTATCCTGTTTGTGCTGCCTACAATCAATCCATGTAAACCAAGCCACATGCTGGAATAAGAGGCAGAAGTCCAGCCAGTGGTCTCAAAACCTTTACTTTCTAATATCATGCAGTCAGAACCATTACAAGAACAGCACACCAGTACTTTTACAGAAATACAATTAAAATCATATAATGAATTTTACATTTTGTTTTATACAGATATAAAAATACATTTAGTAATATGATGTATTGCCATTATACTCACTTGAAGTCACTTCAGCATTTTTCAAACTTTCTTTACTTTCAAAGTTGATTACCAGGGATTCCTGAAATTAAACGACCAATACAAACAACCTGAGAAAACTGGATGTAGACAAAGAAAGGCAATTAAATGTATTCCTACATAAGTAGATGCTCAGAAACTTCAGGTCTGGTACTTCACCACTTAAACTTGCTATTCACAGTGTAATTTGTACCAAGGTTTTTCATGCCTCATTAACCAATCTGCAATCTCACTTACAGTTCTAAAATTCATAATGAATACTCAACCATTTGATCCTACAGTCTTTGCTGGATGAGACTTCCAGTGAAGGCATACTAACATCAACTGAAGTTACGCATAAGATAGCAGTGGAGTAATGAATTTCCCTGTCTTTTGATTGTTTGTGTTTTTTTTTTTTTTGAGGTCCAATTCATACTGCTCACTTTCAGCATCCTAGACCATTTCTATAAATACAAACAACTATGTTGTACACACAGTATATTCCATGAAATTAAGCATTTGCAAGAAATGTAAATAATTGATGGACTCCAAATAATAGCTAACATTTTAAAGAAAAATAGTTTTACACCAGTATCACTTAAGCCCTTTGCAGTAGCAGATTTCAGTTCAAACACACCTGGTGAACTATTTTCTTGCCACTGCAGTATTAACTGCCCTGTAACACTTCTGCTCAATCATCTCAAAATACTTCATTCCAGTTTTACTAATGTGAGGAAGAGCCCAACAGCGACTTGCCAAAGGTCTGTGTCTGAACTAGAAGTAATTCTCTGGAATCACACTCCAATGAGTTATCTTCCATACAACACAATTGCTACAGCCTCTCCTCGTTAAGGGTAATTAGTATTGATGTCTTCCCATGCTACCAATAGCTCCCACAGCTTTTATTCTGGCCAAAGACACAGGAAAATGTCACCAAAATACAGGACCAAGTTCAGCCTGAAAAGTGTGTGCACATACATACACATAACTCACAGGAAATTCTACTTGATTAGAAAAAGAATTTATTGTATCACATTGCTTAGATTTATCCTCCATAAATTACTAGCAAATAAAGAGCAAGACAGCATTCTCACCTTCAGTGGTACAGTGCTTTCTTCTATTTCCTCTTCTTTATTTTCCAAGTCTGTCGTTTCTTTGACATTCACTTGATTGCTGCAGTTGGAGAACAGAGCTAAGCACAATATACAGAGCTACACTGTCCTAGAGGAAGGCAACAAAAACTACAAAATGCCTTCATGAGGTGCCAACAAATATTCTGACAAACATCAGTTTACTGAGAACTCAGACTGCGTTATCTCCAAGAGATATCTCATGCCGGCAAAACAACATAAATGATCAGCTAGGGTTAATAATGCTGTATTTGAATGAGTTCTAACAGACCTTTGGTTGCATGAATGGCTCACTTTGGTGACTTCAAGATTTTCTTTAATTTTTGGCAGGGTTTTCATACTGGACTTTCTCTTCAGGGCTAGAGAAGAATAAGTATTTAGTTCAGTAATTTTAGTTTTAATATTAGAGTTTAGATTATTATTTCTCATAGGGCTCCTTTTAGCTGTTCCCCCTCCTTCCATGCCCATAACAATTTTTGACCCTATTATCACACTCTGAATTTGCTGACTCTGGAAAGTCCGAATGTGCTTTATTATTTTTACCCAAGCTTTTTTTCAGCCATATATCAACAAGACAAAAAAACCCCAGACTTCGAGAAATACTTCAGGTGTTTTAGAAATCTGTTGACTAAAAGGAAAAAAAAAACCACCACCTTGGAAGTGACTGTTCAAAGTAGTTCAACTCTGTTCAAAGTAGTTTGAGCCTAAATGAGTTTTAAATGGAGTTTATTAGGAGTATCATAAGAATTTCTACATAAACTGGCCCTCACTGTATATAATCCCAAAGGCCATGATGACACAATTACTTAGGAACCAGCAAATTTCAGAGACATATTTTCTTACCCTAAAACCAATTTTATAAGTTGTTTAGCTTTGTGTTTTATTTTCAGTAGCCAGGAGCTAGAAACAGGCAAACTTTCTGGAGTTACACTTTTATGACAGCAAGTTAAAAAAGCATCCATCCCCACCCTAAGAAATGGGTCTGACATACTGCATCCCCCCAGCACTGCACAGAGCCCTTTAGCCAAAACTCCCTGGGAGTCCAGGGCAGGACGACGTATGAACAGGACAGGACTCATCCCCTTCCCTCTTTCTTCCAAGCATATGTAAGTATGAAAAGCAAACAGACCTCAAGGCCGCTAGCTGCACCCAGCCAGGTACGTGAGTACTGAACACCTACGAGAGCATGAGCCAGCAGAGCTGGATCAAGACAGAAACATGTTCATCGTACCCCGTAACAGTAGTTTAAAATCTTACCTTTAAAATTACCAAGATCAGCATGGGACCAAGGCATCCCACGCTGGTCTTCCCCATTTACTTTAGCGAGCTACACTGCTACTGTCAGCCTTTACTTGTTTCCCATACCTTCCCCTCAGACTGCCTTGTTTTCTTTCAGGTCTCCAATTCTTAACTCGAGATCTGCTAAACTGCATTCAACGAGGCTGTTCCTTTTGAGGAACAACTTTAAGCAGCTTTTTAAAGTATCCTCTCAAAGGTGGGCAAGGGTTTTGTCTTGCCATTTCTAAAGGCGGGGGGGATTAGATGATTAGATGTAGGGGAGGGAAGGTGCCTTACAAAAGGGAAAACCCTTTTTACTACTGACTAGCAGCTGTAACAGAGAACACAGGCCTGTTTCCAGATGAGCTGCCTGCCTTCTCCACCCGTACGGGACATCGATGACAACAAACCCCTCCCCAGCCTCACACAGGACCAGCTCGGCTGGACACGAAGGGTGAGAGACCCGGTGGGTACACGGCTGGGGAGGGACACCCCGAAACCACACACCATTTAGATCACTGTTGACAAGAAGCTTCCCGGAGGATGACTTAACCTCACCGGCATCCTTACCCGCTCCTCAAATTTCCACGACAACACCAGTATTAGACGAAGGACAGCACAGGGCCCTCTCCCC
>NW_009613290.1:24349-39407 GCF_000690535.1 Cariama cristata | reverse complement strand
ATAAATATTAATATTTTATTAAATTAATAATTTAATTTATGTAAAAGTAAAGATAATTTAAATAACTCAGTAAAATATTGTTTATGTCAAAGTTGGGATACTGTTGAGTGACTGTTATGTAGAACTCAAGGGGAAGGGAATCAAGTTTGGCAGTTTCTTGTCCAAATTGCTTCTAGTAATGATTCCTGGACTGCTCTTCCCCCTCAAAACTTCCAGCCTATAGAAGAACTAGCTGTGACACTCCCAAGCAGGAATAGCAATTTTGACATTTAGCTGAATAGGGATCTTCTTCCACTTTTGCTCTTAAACACTGTTTAATTCATCAATGGAAACTTCAAGTGTTGCTCAAACAACAGCCAAAGCCACTTCTGCTGACTGATAGACCTTCTCAAAAGACAAACCCTTCTCAACCTCTTGCACCTCAGGTAGTGCGAGATGATCACAATGTTTTTGTTCTTGTGTTTTCCTCAGGTTGGACAGAGATACCCAAGCTACAGTTCCCAAAGAGCAGAATTTAGACCCAGAAGCTGCACAGCCATGTACAGACAGAGAGTTAATTATTTCATTTTTTCATATATGAGGTTATTACGTGACTGGTAGTACGCAATGTAGGCATTTCAGTTCATACAGGACATCCTTGGCGGTCTCTCGACAGTGCTGCACTGGTGGTACTGCAGAGACTTAATGCTCAAAAGCAGTTACATGCTTGAGCACATGCTTACCCATAAGCACTTAGCGTCTTGGGAGTTGTGTACATCACCTGATAGAAGCTCGCAAACCAGTGGCATTGCATGAGATGACATCAAAGTGTGTTAATGTACTGTACGTATAACCACTTATCCTTGTCAATTTGATTATTGGGACATATTGAAAACATATTGTAGGGATAAATTGCTGGCATTGATAGATTGTAAGCAACCTTTCCATGTCATTGCATTTAATATTTGGAGTATGAAATCATGCTGTGTGAGACAGAATAGGTCATATAAGAGATACATGACCAAAATGATGATTCCTGTCCTTTCTTATAAGAATAATCTTTCAGCAGACCATTGATTGCAGTTCTTAAAATCAGTGCCTGCAGACAAAACCTCTTGCGCATCTCACACCTGTTAAATAGTGGAACATAATAGCCAGTGTTGCTAGTTTCCAATTCAATATAATGTAACATTTTACCGTGCTGTATTCACAGGTGTTTTGACGAAAAGTTGCCCTTCACATGCTAAGATTTTTCCCAATGTATGTGAATGGCCTTGTGATACACTCATCATTCATTATCCTACACATGAACAAAAATTTCTCTAGTCAGCCTTTGTCAAAATTATCAGGGAAAATGTTAGTTCTGTATATTCTTGCTGCATAAAGCATGTATATTCTATTGAAAATAAAACAGAATCACAGAATGGATGAGGTTGGCAGGAACCTCTAGAGATCACCTACTCCAGGCTCCCACCTTACTGCATCAGGGTGGTCAGGGTTGTGTTCAGTTGGGTTTTTAATATCTCCAAGGATGATGACTCCGCAACCTCTCTGGGAAACCAAGGCCAGTGTTCTACCATGTCACAGCAAAGTGGTCTTTTACATACATAATTGGATTTGCCTGTGTTTCAGTTTGTTCCTGTTGCCTCTTCTCCTGTCACAGGGTACCACTGAGAAGTGTCTGGCTCCATCTTCTATATGGTCTCCCATCAGATATGTAAATACATGAACCTTTTCTTCTCCAAGCTAAACGGTCCCAGCCCTCTCAACTTTCCCTCATATGAGCGATGCACCAGTTGCTTTGTCATCTTCATATCCCTTCATTGGAATATTTACAGTTTGTCCATCTCTCTTGCACAGGAAAGTTCTGTGTAACGGATGAATTTTTTTTTGTGTGATTTCTCCTAAAATCAAAATTATAAAGCTTACTGATCGAAATTTAGGTAAAGAATTTTGGCTTCAGCCAAACCTCATTTAGGAGGTTTTATGGAAAATGTTAATGCTATTTCTGCATAATCTATTAAGGTGAAAATTCCTATTATGAAAAGAGATTATTTTCCTTTTCAAGTCCTGACAGTCTGTAAGCACCGTTTGCAGATTCACTTGACCATTAGCTGTAAAATGGTTAGCAGTTAAATATTCACATAGCTACTTTTAAATACCTTTAGATAAGTTTTTCCTCATGACTTGCCCCTTTGTCCCAGTTAATCAATATCTTGATTGAATAGACTTTTAGCCTCTAATGACCAACTGCTAATCCACTAGTTAAAATTCCTGTGATTCACTGTAATGTGCTGTTTCCAAGACCCACCTTGAGAGGTAGGGTTTCCTGCAGGTACATGCACTACTTTCACATTTTGTTGCAAATTACTTGTGTTATTTTCCAGTACTGTACTTTACCAACTGTGTATTATATGAGGTTTGTAAAAGATAAGACTGTCTATGAAACAGACTGCAATATTTGCGTCCTCTGAAATGCCAGGTTTAAGTGTGTATTTTATCACTTTAAACCATACTAACCTATTATACGCTGTCAAAAACTGGAACATGTTTATGCATATTTAGCTTTTGCCTTGTAAATAACTATACAGTAATTAATATCTAATAGTATTTTTAGTTATTTCCATAACCTCTAAAAACATTTTAAATTTAATTCTGTAGATCTGCTTAATATGACAATATTCTTAAAATGTATTTATTCCTGACACTTAATTTTCTATTTTAAAATATTGAATGTTAGCTTTTTCTAAATAACAGTCTTCTGTTGAATTTGTTACCTTTTATATGTTGACAGTTTTATGTTCTTTCTTACTGGAAAAACTACACCAGTCTTAACAAATACTGGCTAAATACTTTCTACTGTAGCCACTTGACAATTCTTGAGCCATTACTTAATTTTAACTTTCAGAATTAAGCTGTGTTAGACGTGAAAACTCTAGCAAAAGTTTTACTATTTAGTAGATCTGATGAAATATGAAGCCAAATTTTCTGTTATGTTTTGTCTCTGAGTTAGCTAATACATTGCTAAGTGTACCCATTAGTAACCCTGGACTTCTATCTTAATTCTTATCCGTAATATCTTTCCAGATAATAATATGATACTTATAATAATTACATAGTGAAAGAAATTGTGATGTTCTGCTTTTTTTTTTTTCACACTACAGGGCATAGCTCTGACTCAATTTTAACTGTGCCTGCCTAAGCTAAACTCAGTGGATGTTAACCTGAAAATCTTCAGAACATAGGTGTATAAATTTCATACCCTGTCTGAACACATTACATAGTAGAATTGCTCATCCTAAATTGGCTTGTCCCATAGTGTAGAAAACATTAAATAGAGGTTTCCTCCAGTTAATTTCGGACAATATATAGAAAGAGCATTCAGAGTCCATAGACCTTGATCACTGTGTACAAAGAAAAAATTGAAAAGCTGATGAACAGAAATCAAAGCAAGCACCTGACCAGCCAACTGGACAGCAAATCATTTTGCCTTTCAGGCGACTAATGTCCTCTTTCCTGTCTATGAGAAAGTCACATTCCTAACAAATGGTAGATTGGACTGGAAAATAAATCTTTATGAGAAGAACTTTGTTCAACCCATGTGGCTTGGATGGATTTTTTTTTCCATTTACACTTTAGACAAGTTAGTTTGCCAAAATTCTAAATTACAGAACATCTGACAAGTGTGTAACCATCAAAACTAGGCTACATTAAAACAGTACTAAATGGCTGGGACAGGCCCCTCTTTCTTTGTGTGGAGAGCTTGAAGCTTTACACAGTCACCCTAACAGAAAGAAATAGTGGTAAGGATTGTTCACAAACAGACAGATGTTAAACCATTTTAATTAAGTCTTCAATCTTTATGCTTATTATGGTAGAGATTTAGAGACCATTAGAAATAACTATTTTTTACAGAGAAAACACTTTTTTTAGGGTAAAATTATAGGAGAATTATATTTTACTTCAGTTATCTAAGCATTTTAAATAAAATTGTGGCTGCTTTTTATATAAGGTAATATGAGCAAAACTTATAATGATGAATAGAAAGTAAGGCAAGCATGTGAGTAATTTATCACCAACAGAGTCTTTTAAAAAAATGCTTTCCCCTTCGAATGATTATTTTTTATCAACACATAAAAACTGGAGTTGTTTTCCCCTCATTTTAGAAGAAAATTGTAGTAATGTGGTTTAACAAAATGAGGAAAATTTCTGATGGTTGACATAGTTACAGATTAACAGTATGGTCTTCTTGCTTGCTTGTTAGGATAAAGAAACATCTTTTTTAACTCATAACTTTAAATTCCATTTAAACTTTCCATTAAAAACGTAATTTTAATTCCATTGAAACATTTTCAGAGAAATTTTTGTGTAGAAAAGAATAAATGCAGGTGGCTCAGAGCTACATTTTTTATGGTCTGCGGCTGTACCAATATTTCACAGGTTACAGTATTGAGTCTTAAACTAGTTTTCTTGTCAGTTTTCTCTTTAACATTTTTTTAAATGATTTAACATTTTTTAAAAACATTTTAAAAAATGCTTGATGTTCTGCTGGGGCTTGATTTCTTTTTTTTTTTTTTCCTTTTTAGAAAAGGTAGTCATGTACATTGTGCATTGTGTTCTTTGAAAACCCATCTCTTCTTTTAGTCTTAGTCTACAGTCCAATGATTTAGAATGGAAGAAGTTCTGTGGTTTTCTTCACTGACGTAAAATAGACAAAAAATGAAAGGATAGATACTAGTTTTCACACACACACACATTTTATATATTTTAAGCTGTTTCTCACCCTTAGAAACTATTTTAACCTCAAACTGCAGTAAAAATAAAAATTATGTGTTCTATGATGGAGAGATTTTTAGTGATTCCACCTTTGCGATGAGATGCTCATTTTGAACTAATAACTGTAGTCTAAGGGGTCCCATCTCCACTTATTTAGGCTGCTACAGTGTGTAGATGCTTTCTTTTGAGCGAATGGGGTGGAGAGACTATATGATGTAGTGAATTGAGACAAGTAGAAACACACCTGAACACCTTCAGAAAGAGTCTTCTTTACTATTTATTTCTCTACTAATGTCTTAAGAGTACAGGCTGATCAATGTCTGCTAATGCCTGCAGTTAAACTAAGCGTGTGAAACAAATATTTGAAACTATTCTTGAAGTGCTCCAGTTTTTAAATCAGACTGCAGTAGCAGCTGTTGCCTGCTCTAGGTTTGAGGAAAACCATAATACCAAAGGGGGGGAGGATGGGCCACCCATTTTAAGAGCCAGCCCAGCCTTAAATGGTGACATATTGGTAAGACACTTTCTCTTCTAATATACGCTCATCAGCTTTCCGGTTGGATATCCAGTATAGTAATATTACTACTATCATGTATATAGACACGACCAATATTTTAAATGTTTAGTTTGGATGTGCTAGCCAACCTAGCCACATAGGACAAGAAGATATATATGAGGATTACTTATGTCAGGGAGATACTGGCTTTCTAGATATAACGTAGACTTTTGTATTCTTCCCTAGAAGAATTAAATGGGAACTCAGGCCAGGGAACATTTAAGAGGCACCGTAAGTGTATTCAAAATCCCTGTTCCCTGTTGACTTCCTCCATACAATTAATCTGAATCAGCCACCAAATTGGTAAGCCAAACACAGCCAGGGGAGAGGCATGATCTCTGGCCCATGGTTACTCATACTAGGAAGGTGTCACCATGGTCCCTGTCATTGCTTTAGCCCAGGATAGCTGGCACTTTCCCAGACAATGCTCAGATGTGTTCGGGCGTTGACATGGGCCAGGAGCCTTTCCAGCTGGGAAACCTGACTGCTACCACCCTCGTTTGGTAGGTTAAGGAAGTTTAGGTGCATGGATGTGAACGATGCTGTGTCATTTTGCCTCAGAGTCACAGAGCAGCCTCTTTCCTCTTTAATTTCCCGGTGTATGTATTGTAGACAGTAAACCTACTTCCTATGGAAAATGCTTATGACAACTAGTTTGCCAGACATAGATTAAGTGAAAGGTAGTGTATAAACCAATAATAAGTTGAATATATTGACAGGAATGTGCTTCCTTTTGCCTTGACTAATAAGAAGAGATAAGCTGACTTCTCACTGGCTTCTCTTTATGCATCCTGTAATATACAAAGTGTCAGTTACTCTGTGATTTGCAAACAAATTCAGAATATATATGTTTTTAAATTTTTCAACCACTAACCTTTTTCAGTTATCCTGCATCTTCAGTTTCCCCTTCTGTTATGATGTGAAAAGAGGTTGTCAGTAGTTCCTGCTAACTACAAGACTGAGTGCAAACTTCATGCTCTTTGTTATGTCAAATGCATACTTGAATATCCTAGAATGAAAGAAATCCTTTCCCTCTGTATTCTACAATTTAGTTTATTCAGTGTTTCTGTAGCTGTACAAACTAAACCACTGCTGTGTGAGAATGGCAAAGACTTCAGTACATCACTTCAGAAGTGTTTGGACTTCTGATGCTATTACTATGCAACGTAGTCCCCTCTCAGTGTCATGTGTGTATGAAGACGAAATCTTCTTCATGGTTTGAAATCTTCCCTAGCAGTGTTTTGAAAATGGATATCTCCTCTTCTGTTCTGATCATTGTTTCTTTCACTGTGTTTTCTTAAAGAGTGAACCACGGAAGACTAATTTTCTGCCTCTTCGATACCCACTTCATTTAATGTAATTTTATTATATATACATATATAATATTTATTATATATACATTTATTATATATACATACCTCATATGTATCCTTTTATTCTTTAGATGAACTAGTTTGAGATAGGTGCTTGCAAAAAATTCCTCTTCATGTGGACTATAAAAGGAAGTTCTAAGAAGCTTCTTATATGATTAGCAAGTTAAAAATGGGATCTCAGTGGCAGAAAGCAGGAAGGAAGAATTTCGTAGCTGTTAGCCAACAAAAGCAAGATCTCAGCTGTTGTGTCTGAAAGATGTGACGACAGAACAGATGTTTTACTTCTATTGGCAGGGATCCGTCCAGAGGTCTCTACAAAGGAACATAGAATACTTCACGTTAATGATGAAATCCTAGTGACCCAAGACATAGGTTTCAGAACCTTAAGACATTTATATTACTTATTTCATCTTCAAAAGGATGACATTTTTAAAAATCTCATTTTTCTCAGAACTTTCCAGATTCCCTTCCACCTCCCTCAAAAAAGGCAAACCATCCAAACTTGAACATATATGCATGCTTAAATCGTTGAGAGCTGAATACATGTTTTGACTTTTCAATATGTTTGTTATTTGAATTGTAGGCAATTGTCACATATATATGCAAAATTTCTGGACTAATACTCAACAGGATTTTATATGGTCAAGAAAGTCATAGTTTACACCCATGGGATATCATAACTTCTTTGCAAGAAATAGTACAATTTCAGATTACTTTAATGAGAACTTATAAATGGCCAATGAACCCTGGGAGAGCTTTATTTTAATATGGAAATTTTGCTATGCTGAGAGATATGCAGGTGTCTAATCAGTTCTTCATAAGCTCACTTTAAGCCACTTTAACAAAACTAAACACGTTATAACAGCATATTGCATGAAAATGAACAGGAAATTAAAGAGGTTATGAAAGAACATTATTAAATATTAATATAAAAGGAAACTTTCTGTGTATAAAACAAAAAACCCTCCTAGATTAAAAATTGAGAGTCATGCTTCACTAATTCTCTCTCTCACATGGGAATGAAAAAATAAGACAAAGCCCAGAAGTAAAGATATGCATTGAATACCGAGTTAATAAAGAAGTTCATTGATTACAAACAGAATTGTGCCAAACTGGAAAAAATTGATAAATGTATAATTTAATAGCCATCATAGCTCTACTTAAGAGTTTTCTGATTCAATTGGTGATAGCATGCCATCAATGTAGTTCTCAGGAGTACAGCCTGGAGTCAGCAGTGTGTTCCAGAATACGCTATGGACCAAATAATATCACCTACCACTTAAAAATTGTTTCTGGAAACATGATGTCTTTTCAGGTAAAGGTTATTTTTTTAACATCTATGATTATTATAATTCTGAAAGTATACAGAAAATCCAAGATACTGGTCTTCTACATACACACCTAATTTGGAACTGCATTTAGAAATATCTGCTTCTTACCATTCTCTTATTTACATATTCTCAGTAGAATATAATTTTAGGAGACTAGATTTCATTGAAAACTATCTGTTCATTAAAAAAGTGTACTGTCTCAGCATAAAAATGTAGTAAAACTTTTCAAAATTATCTAAGTGAATTAAGGAACAAAGCTGCATTTAAATGTTGCTGTAGGCACGTGAAAATCCAAGTGTTATTGAATGTTACTTCTCTAGTCACTTATCCATTGCAATGGAAAGATTTATATGGAGAGTTAATGCCAGGGTTTTTTTTAAAGTTGTTATATGTAGCATTTTTATTTTCTCTAAAGAACTGAAAAGCATTTTTTTTCCAACTTCAATATGATACTTTATTTTTTTCTGAAAGTTTTAGCTTAAACTCACTGTGTTCTTCTCCCCTTCTTCCATAGCATATTTAGGGGGTGGGTTTCATAATTCAGTCAAATTCCCAGTGATTACTTGACTGTCAACATGCACCGGGCAGATGTATTGTTACCACAGAACATAAGCTACCTAGATGTAGGTGTAAAATATCTGCACTATGCATGTCAGGAGGTATTATTTTCAAAGAAAAAAAAATAGTATTTGACTAACTAAATCAGTTTTGAGAGAGATGCAAGCTTTTCCTTGAGCATTAGTCAGAGTGATGTACAAAAAGGCTAACCAATAAATAGGACAACTGTTAAGACCAGCTTAATTGCACAGAAGAAGTCATGTCCTGGAGGCAATTATGGCAAATTGCAGAAAAAAAGGAGGTAGGATCAGGCCTGGATAACAATTAGAGCATGTGTGATGAAGACATGGTGAAAAGGGTTGGGGACTAATGAGAATATGGGAAAAGCAATAACAAAATCATATGTGAGCAATGAACAGTAGTCAGTAGGGATTTATACTCATACAGTTCTCTGAAAAAGAGTATTTTTGAGATATATGATAACTTAAGAGCTCTGAATATCTTGGTGCTGGTTAGTAAGAACAGGGCTGACTTTTCTGTTCCTTCTTTATACACGCTATTCACTCATCCTTGTAATACACAGCTGACTTCACGCCTAAAGCTTAGTTACCATTTATCAAAGCTGCCCAAGCAGTGTGCTCTTATTGTTTATAATACAAGTGCAGTCTTTTGAGTGAATTACTGTTTTTATTTTTCTTTGAAGTTATTTATTAACTTATGGTAGTGTGCCATGTAAAACTTAAATGAGGAACTCACACGCTTCCATTCAGCGCTACCAAAAAACATACTATTGTCATCAACACAGATAATTTGTCTGTTCTTACTCTCTGACGCATCCCTTTGCACGGTAAACCTCTTGCCTTTGTCTCCAGAGGAACTACAGCATTTTTTTCTTGAGTCTTAGGCTGGGAGTTAAAGACCATCCCCTACTATTACCAATCACACTACGTATGTCTATCTCTAGGCAGCTGACTTACTCTGCTTCTTCTGTACCTTTGATCAGCATCCTAAAGCAAGATTTTTAAATAACAGTATATGTATAGTGGCTTTGATCTAATCTATTCCCTCAGCTAAGTTTTCCTCTTATTGACAAACAAAAATTAAGCGCTTACACTTTGTAAGTCTGGATCCTGTTTCAACTTGCAGCAGTACTGTGATTTCCACTATTGTCCTGCTACCTAACTTTTCAAAGCAGTGCCATTTTCCTTTTTAAAGAAAGGTGCTTCTGAAATAAATTCCTTTTTGAGGAAATTAAAATGGAAACTGCAAATCTGATGCTTACTAAATAATGTCCACCCTAAAATGAAGAGGTAATGGTCTGAACCAGTGAGTGATGTCTGAATAGCTCTGGAACAGAGGCATTCTGGGAACATGGTGAAACCAAATGTAGTTCAAAGTAAAGCTGCTCAGCTTCACAGAGTGTAGTTGTAGAGGTCTCACTATGAACTACTTCAATCTGTTGATTCACTTCTTTTCCACCAGTTTACTTGCTAATGTTCAGAAAACAAAGATCTCTCTGAGGGTCTGTTCTAGTGTTATTCTACGAGCTTGTGAATTCATGATGATAGATGCTTGTCTAAGAGAACCTAGCATTGTTAAAGAATGCATTAGCTGATTGCTGGCTTTTTATTTTAGAGCTCCTCAGCAAAGTTTCCTACTGTCTCACACTGTCTTCCAAAGCATCCAACAGACTCTATCAAACAGAATTCCTGTTCCATCATTTGGATGGTTCAACAAATTTACTCCTAACAGCTGTAATTACTGACCTAATGTCTTTATCTCATTATTGAAATTCTCTTTATATTTCAATCAACAGTCTTACTCAAACATCTATATCATATGGTTAGTGATCTAATTATGAAATTTGATATCTCTGCACATTTACATATGCTAGCACATTTTCAATTATTTTGTGATTTGTAAGTAACATCTCTGCATTACTAATTGATGCAAAATGTTAACCTCTTTTGTAGTATTTTCTGCAGCAATATTTCTCAAAATTACCATGTAGCTTTCTATATGATATCTGATTCAGATTGTTCCATTTGTCTCATATTTCCTTTCTTTTTTACACATTAAGTAGCAAAAACCCTGTGTGGGAACTTAAAATCTCACCCCTTTCCTTAAGAAGGAAAATGACACTGCTTTGAAAATTTAGGTAGAAGAAGAAATAAATTCTGGGCACTATGTGTTCCCCATAACTGTCTATTCTACTACATAAACTAATACTATTTTTCATTTTAAAGGTAAGTAGAATTAGAATACATACTAATTCAGTACCATTTTAAGATCTCAATTATCTATTTTTTTCATTAGTGCTACTTACAGTTGGCAGTAGTCCTGTCAACTGTCCTATTTTCTCTTTCAGAAATATTCCTTTTGCTTCATAGTACAATTCTGAGTAACCCTGTCTGACACAATGCTAATTTTCTCTATACTTGATTTAATCTCTGTTTCTAGAAGGAAAAAATCCAATCTTTGCTATTAAGGTGTATAGTGACTACATATGCTGACATCTGCGAAGAAGCCGATTTTGTGAGGATTTCTGATACAGTTGAACAAAGATGGAAAATAGGTGACTGTTGGATATACAGTGCAGTAAGTTTGCAATTTAATTCTAAGCAGATACTGTATTTAATTCATTAGTTTTTAATGATGTGGGACTTTTTAATAGATATGTGTCTATCAAAACACACATCAAAATGTGTGCAATATCAGTAGAAAACAAAGATACTAAATATTTTCAATGCCCTTATTTCTAAATAGTGTGGTTTTACACACCACATAAATAAATGCAGTATCTTAAAGTTCATTACACATTATTACAATTAACATACATGAACATATAAACACAAAAATGTGTTTTTCTTCTGGAAGTATTTACCTGAATCTAAAACAGATATGGAACTGATAGTACATCCCCCTTTCCAAGACTACTTCAATGGCAAAACATTAAAAAGTAAAAGTGCTTGCTGAATTGCAGTAGTGGATAATCTCAGGTTTAGAAGATGGACATTCTGGGGCTAGATCCTTACCTATGTGGTGTGCAAAGTACATTTTGTAGTGAATAGGAAAGGCACGTGCATTTGTGCTTCGGTGATCACCCCATTAGCTGAGCTCTTGTTTTACTGCTGTTGAACTCAACAAAACTTTGTGACGCCTTAAACTGTAGCAGTTTTCAGTTGCAGAAAAAACGCAGTAAGACAATGTTGAAATGGTAAAGGGCTATGCTGCAGTTCAGTGGGGTGATGTCTTGACAGTATGAAGCTGAGGGTATATGTACTATGTTGTCAATTGTAATATGAGAGCATATGGGGTCACTGTCTACAAAACCCTGTGCAACAGTGCTCTGAGGCTGTGCTCAACAGACAAAATCATGATAGAGCAATTTCCCCCACCTTCCCTTTGACAGGGGTTCCTGAAGTGAAGTGCATCCCCAACCATGGCTAGGTATGGAGAGAAAGAATAGTTCAGAGCTTGAGAGCAAACAAAGAAACCAGCTGTTTTAACACAGGGTTCAAATTCACTCTTCAAATAGCTTTTATTTAGCAGACACTACGTCTTTGTCACTTATTTCACAGGTGTTTAATCTACATGTTCAGTAAAAATTTTTGGCTTTAGAGCATGTTAAAAATCTTTTATAACACCATGTAGTCTCTTCATGTTTGCTTTTATTGCGTATTATTGTCCCTTATCTTTTCTCCGCACACACTCCATTCTATTCTAAATGTTCTGAACTAAGTGTTTCTGTCTGTTGTCTGTAAGATAACCACTAATATTGTCCTTTTCTTGTCACTCTCTTTTTTCTACAGTTGGTTCTACAAACTACCAACAGACATTTATTTGCTCCATCTCTAACTTAACTCCTACACCCTTGACCTTAACTTTTATTGAACTCTAAAGTTTGCAGATTCTTTTTCAGATCTGAAGAAAGTTTGGGACAAAACCAAAAAAAATCCAATTTTTTTCCAATTATACCAAATTAATCTAGTAAAACTTATTTCCAACTCCACAGCTTGTCCTGTGTCCCTAGCCTATCATGGGTACATAAATCTTAAGAATTTTGTTCTTTCGTTCTTTCTTAAAAAGAGTAGCTAAACATATTTTTCCTATACAAGAAAACTTTTGTGAAGTGTTGACTTTGCTGAGTGCTGTGAGATTCTCAGAGATGAATTACCTTAGCTGAGGTAGATATAGACCAGTTAATATCAAATGTGTTCCCATCCCGCTACATATGTAAGTCTTAAAAGTGAATATGAAAATAATATGGAGATAACAATGCATCACTTCCTTGCCTGTATAAATTCAGTGATACAGAAATGAAAAAATCCTTATGTAATAACACTGTATCATATGATAGGCAGTAAATAGAAGGCACATGCTTCACAAAGTGATTTATTTATAAAATGTAATGAGAATGCTCAAGTGATATAGTGCCACATAGTTTTTGATGGTCAGTTCAGTCAAGGATAGTTAAATTCCTTGATGGCAAGACCCATCAAACAACAAATAATGTGAAAAAATGACAGGGTCACCTAAAATTGTGTAACTTTTCTTAGATGCTTTTTGTAAAAGCATTAAAAACTTCTAACAGATGACTTTACGGACGAATGAAAAGGGTTCCTGTGAAAAACAGCAATTGACTTTATCTATTCCTACTACTGAAAAGCATATATCTATCCTGGAGGCTATCTGCTATTCCACTCCAGTGCTTCCCAAAAATAAAATGTCCAATTAATGTCAAGGTCAGCAGGGTGGAATTATGGTGGGAGTCTGTTATAGTACACCCAACCAGGATGAATAGACAGATGAGGCATTCTACAAGAGGCTGTCAGAAGTCTCACGGTCACCAGCCCTTGTACTCATGGGTGACTTCAACTTGCCAGGTACCTGGAAAGCTGGAAACACAATGTAGCAGGGAGGAAGCAGTCTAGGAGGTTTCTAGAGTGTGTGGAAGATAACTTCCTAACACAACTGGTAAACATGCCAACTAGATAAGGTGCCCTGCTAAACCTGTTTTTTTGTGAACAGAGATGGACTAGTGGGTGATGTGGTGGTCGGTGGCCATCTTGGGCATAGTGACCATGAAACATTAAAGTTTTCAGTACTGGGTGAAGTAAGGAGGGCCACCAGTAGAACTTCCACCTTGCACTTCCAGTGGGCAGACTTTAGCCTGTTCAGGATATTGACTGACAGAGTCCCTTGAGAGATAGTCCTGAAGGGCAAAGGAGTCCAGGAAGGCTGGGTATCATTTAAAAAGGAATTGCTTAATATTCAGGCACAGACTGTCCCCAAGTGTAGAAAGACAAGACATCAGGGAAACAGACCGGCCTGGTTAATCAGAGAACTTAGACTGTAGTTTAGGGATAAAAAGAGAATATATCGTCTATGGAAGATACGTCAAGAAACTCGGGAGGAATATAGGGATGTTGTGAGGTCATGTAGTGAGAAGATTAGAAGGGCCAAGGCTCAATTAGAACTTGATTTGGCAGCTACATTTAAAGATAATAAAAAATGTTTCTGTAAATAAATTGGCAGCAAGAGGGTCAAGGGGAGTCTCCATCATTTGCTGAATGCAGAGAGTAGTGTAGTGACAGGGAATGAGGAAAAAGCAGAAGTGCTCAATGGCTTCTTTGCCTCAGTCTTCAATACCAAGATCAGTTGTCCTAAGGACGCCCAACCTCCAGAGCCAGAAGTTAAGGATGGGGATCTGAGTGAAGCGCCCATAACCCAGGAGGAGATGGTTAGTGATTTGCTGTGCCAATTAGACTCTCATAAGTCTATGGGCCCTGATGAGATTCACCACAGGGTAAAGAGGGAACTGGTAAAAGAACTTGCCAAACTACTTGCCGTCATCTAGCAGCAGTCTGGGTTAACTGGAGAAGTTCCAGCAGACTGGAAACTGGCAAATGTAATGCCCATCTACAAGAAAGGTTGGAAAGATGATCCAGGGAATTACAAGCCTGTCAGCCTGACCTCGGTTCCAGGCAAGGTTATGGAACAGATCATCTTGAGTGCCATTACATAGCACATGCAGGAAACTCAGGGGATCAGGGTCAGCCAACATGGATTTATGAAACGAAGATCGTGCTTGACCAATCTGGTTTCCTTTTATGATAAGGTGACCTGCATGGTAGATGAGGGGAAGGCTGTGGATGTTGTCTACCTAGACTTTAGTAAAGCCTTTGACACGGTCTCCCACAGCACCCTCCTAAATAAATTGGCCGCTAGCAGCTTAGATAGGTGGACTAATTGACAGGTAAAAATCTGGCCAGATGGCCAGGCCCAGAGAGTTGTGGTCAATGGAGCTAAATCCAGTCGGCAGACGGTGACTAGCAGTGTTTCCCCGGACTCAGTTTTGGGGCCGGTGCTGTTTAACATTTTTATAGATGATCTGGACGAGAGGATTGAGGGCACCCTCAGTAAATTTACAGATGACACCAAGCCACGTGGGAGTGCCGATCTGCTGGAGGGTATGAAGTCTT
>NW_009613290.1:18835-23820 GCF_000690535.1 Cariama cristata | reverse complement strand
TGGTTGGACTCGATGATCACAGAGGTCTCTTCCAACCAAATTGATTCTGTGATTCTATGTTCATGAATAGAAAGACTACGTAGAAGAAATGCAAATGTAATTTGTGCTTTAGATATTTGTCACCATTAAAAAAAAAAAAACAATAAGAAGTTGAAAATAGTTATAAAGAGTAATATTTATGATGTGTTTATAATACAGGCACATACTAGAAAAGTAGAAGAAAATGTAGCATGTGACAGAAAATAACCTTGTGATAAAACTCAGAGGTAAGGAAATATGTATCTCTTGCTTAATGAAAAGTTTGAGTTAGTAACTTGCCAGTAAATACAATGAATTTCTATAGTTTTTAAAAAAGCTAAAAGAACAATAGAAAAGACAAGTAAGAACAGTCACATTGCATAATATACCAAGTTCCTCATTAAACCCTTTAGTTAATTTTCCCATTTCATCCACAAGCCACATCTATCAAAGGCAATCAATGCAGTGCTGCCTGCTTGCTGAAGCAGTGCCAGTTCCTAAAAGTTATATATAAGCCATCTAGAAGTAGATTGTCTATTAATTTTCTTGAATTGCTATCTTGTGACAGAAGCATATAAAATTCCCAAATAATTGCTATCAGGTTAAGTGGAAGGCTCATTCCATTTATTAAATAAATATGTTGAAGTATTTCTCTTCAGTAAGGCACAATAATCGAACAGCATAATAATAAATGCATCTCTGTTTCAAACCACTGAGCAGTTTGCCTGTGTTAGTAGACATGATATTAGATGTAAGTTTAGAAAACTTTGACATTTTCTATATATCTATCTAATAAAATCTTACTACATAATTGTTAGATTTACTGTAAGAAAATCATTTAATGCCTGCAACACATTATTATCATAGTCCAATTACTGCATAGTTAAGGTCATGCCTTTGCTCACTGTCATGGTCCTGTGGTCTACTTAAGATAGTAAAGTTTATGTAATCAATAGGAATTTTTAGTCTGATTCATTGAATGTGTGTTAGCTCTGCCATCATCTATGTTCTCTATTTTGAGAATGCATTTACAGGAAAAATTGTGAGAATATTCTCTGTAAAAAGTGCCAGAAAAGAAAAGATAGAATTGATGTTACTTATATAGGGGCTTCATAAAAAAGAAAAAAGAAAGCCAACAATAAACATAAAATAATGAACTACAATATAGGCTAGTAAACAGTTTTTTCCATGTTTTCGATCTGGAGGAAATATGAACTTTATATTAAAAATAACTAAGAAAATCTAGACCGAATTTTTTATTCCTCATTGTAAGCATATGCATCTGCTCTGACATTTACTTCTGGTGCAGATAATTCATTTCAAATCTGTTTTCAGTCAATAGCTGATTTTTATCTTTTATTTTTGTTTCTTTTGTATGTTAGATTTATAAATCACTACTAACTTTTGATAAGGTAGTACATAATTAAAGTTATAAAATTATGGACCCAATGAAGCCTTTCAAAAATTATACCACACATTTTTTGTGGTTTAAATAAACATACTAGGTAGGTAGAACAAGGAGGATAGTAAATGAATGGTTTTAGAAATCAAAGCTGAAATGAAAGCATGAATGTCTGGAAGGATAATCGAACTCGTTCTGTGTTTAAACAAAAAGGAATTTTCCAGAATAGCAGATGAACGAGATCCATCTCCTACAGCAGAGGAAAGAAGGAGACAATTGAGTAGGCAAGAATGTTATTGAGTCAGAGAGGCTGATCTTCATTCAGTTTGAATACTGAGTTATTTTATGCATGGAAATTCCACGGACAGGCTTTCTGCTTTTGCTAAGCCAAGTTTTGAGAAACAGGTCTTCTAAGAGGAAAGGTTAAGGGCTTGTTTTCTCTATGGCTCAAAAGGGGAAGATACCTGGTGTTGACGGAAGTTGCCACTGCTTTGCATGCAGGGTAGGTCAGAGGACCGTAGCTACTGTCAGTAGAGTTCCAGTGTGCATCACTTCCTTGTCCTTGGCTGAAGAAACTGAACTGTTGAATTCCAAAAAGAAAATCAAGTATTGAGCAGTTCTATCTACCTAATCGTTACCCAAGAACTTGGCATTCTTTCACAAGATGAAATATTACCACAGTTAAAAAGTGGAGTTTTAGAATAACTTTGGACTATGTATATTATTTTCTCTTCAAAAAAAACAAATTCTTCTAAACTTAAGACATTGCAGATGAGAAATACTGAAGTTACTTGATGTATCTGACTGCATTGCACATTTTTTCTGACATATCTTTGACATGTCATTGTCCAAATAATGATTAACAGGCTATTCCTGGTTTATTGTTTTATACCACAGTGGATTTAAGATAATTCAAACTGATTCATATATAGCCGCTGTAGAACCATTTCAAGACATATATAATTTTGTATTATGTTAAATAATAGACATCGTCGGGATTTGAGTCATAACACTGTAGTTATTCTCGTACTGTGATACTTTTAGAAAAATAAGGTAGGTGGCTGTTGCTCAGCATTGGATAAATCAGCAGGGGGTTATTTAGTGAACTATTAACTCATGACTGTTGATTTTTCAGTTATAATATAGACAATGAGTTCTTTAACATTTGCAATGTGCTGGGAAGCACGGTTGCTACTAAGCTATTCTAGCTTTGCTTGCAGACTTCTCCAACAGTAGTTGGTGTAGAAAGCTAATTCCAGGTGAGGTTAAACCTGAAATAGCCATTCCAGTTTTGACAAACAATAATTTTGACTATGTTTAAAAAATATTAAGACACATGTTTCATCTTCTGACTGGTACAGTTGTCTTTGGCCTCCTTTTTTGTAGCAAGAAATGCTACTTTATGTAAAGTGGTAGTGATGATGAAATACCAGTCTTTAGATTGCACTGTAGTTTGGCCTATTAATAATTTCACCTGCTCATTCACTTGAAAAAAAGAATGAATTAGAAGATCAATTTGTTGTTAATAAATCCTCAAGAAGAACCTGTTGTTATTTGAAATAGTATTTCTTGTGGCACTACATTACATGAATTTTCTTAAACCATGTACATATCCTGTACCTTGCATAATTTACATCAGGAAGTACAAAAGCCTACCATAACTTAATAATGTCTGGTTTTGTATTTGTTAACACTGTAATATCCTTAAGAAGTAATGCATGGTGGTTTGACTATGTGACATCTGCTAAGTCAATCAGCTGGACTCTTCTATCACTTTCCTTTAATCTAATATGGTTCCACTGACATCAATGGAGTTATTTCAGTGCCAAACTCTGAAAAGATGACTTAGCTTTTGGATAACCTATATCTTACTTAACCATATCCGCTTCAAATAAATTCTCAGGGGCAGTTCACCTACTGTCCTCTCTGTCCATTAAAAAAGAACAAAAAATTTTAAAGGTTGGCTATGTATATGAATATATCTGTAAGACACAATTTTTCTGTTATGTTGTTCATTTTTAATAATTTCAGTGGTTAGTCTGTACCATTTTTTGGGTTATCTAACCATCTAACATCTTTGCGTGTAACTTTGCAGGTATTTTTAAGGCTTGTTCTTAGCTGTAAACCTCTTGGATGATTTGGGCAATGCTATGTAAGAAAATGCCTTCAAGTGAATGATTTCATCGCAATAACTTTTTGGAAGGCAAAAAAAAAATATTGCGGTACCTTTAATTATATCAAGTTTTAGTCTAGTTAGTGGCATTTTTAGTCATGCCCTGGATATGTCACCTTAGTTAAGATATAGAAATTATTCAACAAAAAATAATCTTACTTTCAACTGCTGTAGTAGGATGTTGGACATCATTTGGGGAATGAAATCTTGCTACTTAGAAGTTAATATAAAAAATTTTCATTGACTAATTGTGATCAATATTTTTATTTGGGAACTCTTATTTGTGCCATCAGCTGATTTATGTCTTTATGAAACAAACCTAATCAGCAAGGGATTAATACAAATTGTCCATAAGATCCTGATCAAATTTGTAATGGTCAGCTGTACTGCTCATACCAAACAATTAGAAAAACTGGCAATTTGTTTAGCAGAAAAGAAATTAAGAAACTTTAAAATCATATCACATTTTACATTATTTTGGGGTCATTTGAAGATTTTATTTTGATGTCATGTTTATAAGTGTGAAGGTGCCAGTAAGAAAGTGACAAAAAATTAGAAGATTATTAAGTAATATTATATCTGAGTTCCAGTCAGGAATTAAAGCAGTTTTTGTATTATGGAGTGAATAAGTTTTGGTATTTCATATTCTTAATTTTGTTAGTGTTGGATTTGCTGATGTTGCCAAAGTCAGTGAGGCTCAAGCAGACACAAAATAACTGTGTTCAGAGTAAGAACATGACTGTACAACGTCCACAGGGTCAGACACAGTACTTGGAGGAAAAAGTGCGTGGGCTACTATGATTCCTGTGTGGGACTGTAGTCATTGTCCTGGGACACTGGAGACTCTCTCCATTTCATCATTTTCTTAAGGTGCAGCTTGGTGACAGATAATGTTTTTCCCTCCTCTGTACTTTGCTTTATAAGGTAGTTTCTGTGGTGGTAGTGAAGATGAGCATAACTGAGGTTAAGGTTTAAAGAACTTTCTGTCATTTCTACCTTCTTTCTTTTTCTTATTGGGATTATGCCAATTTCATTCTTTTTATCCTAAGTGGATGGTCTAATCTGAACTCTGGTCTCAAGCTGACAACAGATATGTGCCACATCATATTCCAGCACAACACGTCCAGTGTATCATTTGGCTTCACTTTAGTTTGATAACACTAAAATATGTGTAAATGATTAAATAGATATTGCCTTTTTAATATAACAAGCTAACTCCTACAAAATTCATTGCACTTCATTACTTGGAATGGACAAAGCTTTATATTTCCTCCTCAGTAAATGATTGAGTCCTTTCTCATGTCAAGAATGTAACTTTCTAAAATCAGCAGAAAACTGGTGTTAGAATTACAGACTATTTAAAAAGGTTTGCCTTCGTTAGTGTTTCAGCAG
>NW_009613290.1:0-18725 GCF_000690535.1 Cariama cristata | reverse complement strand
AGGAATGCCTTTAAAGCACTGCAGTTCACAGCAGAAGTTTTTACTCATTAACGCAAACATAACATGCATTAAGGTATCAGAATTCGAGTTCCACAGGACACAGTTCAAATTTAGTGTTTCTTTTTTGGGAACTTTCATGCTTTTTTTTTTTTTTGACAGGAACCTGAGTGAAGCCCCCATAATCCGGGAGGGGACAGTTAGTGATTTGCTGTGCCAATTAGACTCTCATAAGTCTATGGGCCCTGATTTCACCCCAGAGTAATGAGGGAACCGGCAAAAGACCTTGTCAGACCGCTCCCAATCATCTACCAGCAGTCCTGGTTAACTGGAGAAGTTCCAGCAGACTGGAAGTTAGTAAATGTAACACCCATCTACAAGAAGGGTTGGAAAGACAATTCAGTGAACCACAGGCCTGTCACCATCCCTGGAGGTGTTTAAGGAAAGACTGGATGTGGCACTTAGTGCCATGGTCTTGTTGACATGACGGTGTTAGGGTAATGGTTGGACTCGATGATCCTAGAGGTCTCTTCTAACCAAATCGATTCTGTGATTAACATTTTTATGATATATAATGATTCCAGCTGTATTTTGACTGAAATGAATTGTAGTATGCTTTTGATATCAACAGTAGTAGTAAAACATGTTCTAAGAGAAAAATGCACTGGTCCATAACATAAAACTCCACTTTTATTCTGTCTTATTAATTAGCGAACACCTTTACCAAATAAATACTGTTGTTTCAAATAGGACATATTGTTTTAAATAACTATTTTTTTCCTGGTTTTGACTTCCGTTGCCTGCAACAAAAATCCCTGTAGCTGCACATAAAAACAAGTCTCCTGTCCTAGTTCAGAAGTTTTGACAATAGTCTCCCCAGTTATTTGTCAGAGAGGAAAGAGAGAGAAAGAGTGAGAGAAAGAAAGATAGAGGGAAAATTATTTCTGTGACCTTTTCTAGGAATCATAAATAATTGGATTAGTTGCCATACAGACAACAAATATTTCCCTGCCTGAACTATTTTAGAGCAAGGGCAGCAGTAGCAGCAACAAGAATTCTTGTGTTCAGACTGAATAACTGTAGGCAGGTACTTATTAGTCAACACAGGAGTTGAATCAAGCCTGACAAGATCTCACTGCACCTACTGACCTACAGCGTGTTTATCTTAATATTGTTATTTTCACTTAAGTGTTACGGAAAAAGATCCATACTTTTCTCACAATCATTAATCCAGCACAACAGGATATATATATACATCTTATGTGAAACTGTTTTGCCAGCAGTGGCACAAAACACATCATAAAATGACAAAGACCAGTCCCAGCATTGCCTGAAATATGTTATGTCTCAGCTTACTTTCCTTGTTCTACTATTTCTGGGACAGATCTCGAGGACTGCAGTCAAAGTAGTTTCTGGCAAACACCTCCTATAGCTCGCAGTGACCTTTCTAAGTAGAGTGAGGTTGTTTATTAGAAGATATAAAGAATTCTAATCAGTGAACTTTAAAGCCTAAAAATTTAGCTCACATATCTGTTGTTTTTTTCATACAGTTTAAATACCTACAGCTAGATTGTCTGATGGGACCAAGCAGTATGTGGTGGTTAGTTGTCTCCAGTAGTTTCATAATGACACAATATTGGACTTAGTGTCCACAGTGAAGTCAGCTTTCAGTTTTAAGCATAAGAGATGTGGTGGGTGAGCAGTCAGGAGGAGAAGGGTATGTCCAACATACTCTTAGGGAAAGGTCAGCAGCTTTCAAGTCAAGTCCATTATGCTACATGAGACATCATAGTTTAGGCATCCATGATAGCATAATTGCACAGAGGGCAGAAATGGTGTCATGAATCATCCTGTGTTTTAAAGCATAAATTGCTAATTACTGTGTACTACCCAGTTTGTCATCTGTGCTACCTCTGAGCTTTTTAATGGCTTTGGCTTCCTGAACTGCTGTTCTTCCTTTCTGTCTTTAGAGAATTTCTCACATCTTGGGCTACGAATTCTCAGTTTTAATAATCCAATACAAATTTACACTTGCTTCCAATTACTTTCTTTTTTTTTATTATTCAGTAAAAGGAGAAGAAATAGATAACTTAAGAAAACGTTCTGTTGTAATTTTGCTCAAACAAGGAATTTACAAAAGCATTTCTATGGGTGGAAGTTGATAGCCATAACTTTATTTAACTTGTTGAGGAAAAGGACTTTCACAAAAGTTTTCTGTTTATTAAAACTGATGTATTTGGTTGAGATGCATCAATTTTAAAGAAACTTTTATTGAGATTTATGACAAAGAGACTGAAAATTCTGCTTTCTCAATTGATTAGCTAGTAGCTAAGTCCGTGTCCTGATTTACCTGATTGACCAGGTAGTCTGAATATTGAATTGGAATTTGGGATTGTGCTCAATAAATATAAAAAAGTGTTGTTTGTCTTAATATCCTTAAGCTGTCTGCAGCTCTTGAAATATCCAAACAGGAGTGAAAAATCTCTGAGAAGTTAGCTTTTCCCCTGATATTTCATAGCATTGTGTTAACATACTTTTTAATGTTTTTGTGTTAACCTAGGCTACAAATAAAACAAAATCACTTACCAAGGTACTTCAAGACCTAGTAAATTTCAACATAGGTCTTCCATTGTTCATGGCTTTAAAAGACACAAAAGACATCCTGAGAAGGAAGTAGCTTTTTTGTAGAGATTGATACACCACAATTACAAAATGCTAGTTGAATGCTATTGACGATCTCAGCATTTCTGATTAGATCAGATATGAAGCAGAGATTGACATCTAGACAATATGTAGTCTATACCAGCGTACTAAATACCAAAATTGGTGGGTGCATATGTTGTTAATCAATCAATGGCCAATAAAAACCAAACAAACCAAAAATCAAACAACCCACCTTCTGCTACTTGAGAAAAAAAATTAACATTTTATTTTGCTGAAGGGAAATACAAATTATCAGTTCTGTTCATACAGTTTAAAATCCATCTCTCTGCTTTTGTCAGTCTTTTTATCACAAAAGGCCTGATATTTGCTTCAGGGAAAATATTTCTTTGATTTTTTCCCCTTTCTTATGTTGAACTTTACTTCTGAGAAAAAAAGAAGAAAATGAAAGAAATTGAAGTCTTGTTCTAAATTTTTCAAGATGTTCAGTTATAGTCATATAAAGTATATTCATTGTGTCATTGAGCTCGAGGTATTTCACAAAAACCTTTTAAAATGTGTGGCACTGTGCATCTGCTAGAGAAATTTGTTGTCTCAGGTTTCCAGTCTGTTGAGTTTCTGCTGTTTAGGTATTCCCTTCTTGTCAATCTGAACTTCTGCTGTTGCTTATTGTATAATCAGGTACATTTTTATTAGTGTGTCCGCAAATTCCAAGGTGACATAATTCCCAATCGGATGCAAAGCACTCTCTCCTTAGAGTCAAAAAGATATTTGCAAAAGCTGTATAATGGTTGCAGTCTGTGATTAGTCATACTGGTACAGAATAATCTTATTTCCAAATTGCTTATTCTCCTTCTTACGACTCTGAATACTGTACTTCGATTTGAGGAGACTGGCAGTAGGAAGAGGTAGTGATATCAGAAGCAAGAGATCACTTATTTGTTAAACCAAACTACTGTTTGATGTAAGCAATGTGCTCTTGCCCCTTTTTGAAGCTACTTCTGTAACCTTCAAACTACATGTTGTATGAAGTCCATAAAAGGCATCAGTCTCTGTGTAGTAGCTCAGCTGTTTCTTATGAAATTCATCTAGGACCATGCTAAGCAAGGCCTCCATAAAAGTTATTAAGGGATATGCAAAGCTTCTTTGAGAACAAAAAGATGCCTTCATGCACTTCAAAATACATTGCCAATACAGCAGTCTTCTGAAAAAAAAAAAAAAAATAAAAAGGATGAGAGTACTTACTGCTTTTCACTCTTCCTTAACCAAATTTTCAAGCACTGCTTCATTCAAGGTCAATGTTGGTGCATCCCTATGAGCAAGAAATCAAGCAAAGTAGTCAGGAGAACTGCATGGATGAGCAAGGAGCTTCTGACAAAACTCAAATGGAAGAAGGAAGTTTTATGGAATGTGGGAAAAGGGACAACCCACTTGAGAGCAATATAGGAACACTGTCAGAGTATGTAGGGATGTGATGAGGAAGGTTAAGCTACACTTGGGATTGAGTCTGGCAAGGGATGTCAAAGACAACAAGAAGGGCTTCTACAGGTACATCAGCTGCAAAAGGAAGGCTGGGGAAAATGTGGGCCCTCTGTTGAACAAGATGGGCACATTGGTGACAGAGGGCGCAGCGAAGGCGGAGTTACTGAACACCTTCTTTGTTTCAGTCTCTACTGCTAATTCAGGCCCTCAGAAATCCCAGACCCTGGAATTTAGACAAGAAGCCTGGAGAAAGTGAGACTTTCCCTTGGTCAAGGAGGATAAGGTTAAAGATCATTTAAACAAACCAGACGCCCACAAATCCATGGGCCCCGATGGGATGCACCCACGAGTACTGAGGGAGCTGGCAGATGTTATTGCTAAGCCACTCTCCATCATCTTTGAAAGGTCATAGAGAATGGGAGAGGTGCCCGAGGACTGGAGGAAAACCAACGTCACTCCAATCTTCAAAAAGGGCAAGAAGGAGGACCCAGGAAACTACAGGCCAGTCAGCCTCACCTTCATCCCTGGAAAAGTGATGGAGCAGCTCATTGTGGATGTCATCTCTAAGCACCTGGGGGAAAAGAAGGTTATCAGGGATAGTCAACATGGATTCATCAAGGGGAAGCCATGCTTGACCAATCTGATAGCCTTCTACATTGGCATGACTGGCTGGGTAGATGAGGGGAGAGCAGTGGATGTTGTCTACCTTGACTTCAGCAAGGATTTTGACAGAATTTTGTCTCCTACAACATTCTCCTAGCTAAGCTCAGTAAGCGTGGGTTAGATGAATGGACAGTGAGTTGGATTGAGAACTGGCTGAACGGCAGAGATCAGGGGGTTGTGATCAGTGGTGCAGAATCTAGCTGGAGGCCTGTAGCTAGTGGTGTTCCTCAGAGGTCAGTTCTGGGTCCTGTTTAAGCTGTTCATCAATGACCTGGATGAAGGGACAGAGTGTACCGTCAGCAAGTTCGTTGATGGTACAAAAGTGGGAGGAGTGGCTGATATGTCAGAAGGCCGTGCTGTCATTCAGTGAGACCTGGCCAGGCTAGAGAGTTGAGTGGAGAGGAATCTGATGAAGTTCAACAAGGGCCAGTGCAGGGTCCTGCACCTAGGGAGGAATAACCCCATGCACCAGTACAGGCTGGGGGTTGAGCTGCTGGAGAGCAGCCCGGTGGAGAAGGACCTGGAATCCTGGTCCATTGTGGCCAAGAAGGTCAACGGTATCTTGAGGTGCATCAGTAAGGTTGTGGCCAGCAGGTTGAGGGAGATTATCCTTTCCCTCTACTCTGACCTGGTGAGGCCACATCTGGAGTACTGTGTCCAGTTCTGGGCTCCCCAGTTCAAAACAAACAAGGAATTACTGGAGACAGTCCAGTGGAGGGCAAAGAAGATCATTAGGGACTGGAACATCTCCCTTATGAGGAAAGACTGAGAGAGCTGGGTCTGTTCAGCCTGGAGAAGACTGAGAGGGGAATCTCATCGGTATTTATAAATACCTTAAGGGTAGATGTCAAGAGGAGAGAGCCAAATTCTTTTTGGTGATGCTCAGTGACAGATTAAGGAGCAATGGGGACAAACTGAAACACAGGAAGTTCCATCTAAATATGAGGAAGAACTTTTTTAATTTGAGGGTGGCAGAGCACTGGAACAGGCTGCTCAGAGAGGTTGTGGAGTCTCCTTCTCTAGAACTATTAAAAACCCACCTATGCAACTCGCTGTAGGTGAACCTGCTTTGACAAGGGAGTTGGACTAGATGATGTCCAGACGTTCCTTCCAACTCTGATAATTCTGTGATTCTGTCTAACTAGTCACGGAATAGTGTCAAGACAGGAGCAGTCTTGATGTTGAAAGTACACGGGGCCTTAATAATGCTCAGATGCTGCCTGTAGAAAAACAAAACTAGTGTCTTTACAGTAGTCTTTCATTTTTTTCCCCTATGTTATGGCTATGTAGCACTCAAATTAAAGTTTTCATACTGGTCATGTAAGTAAAATTGAAACTGCAAAAAGAGAAGAAAGATAGACACTCCTGTGCCCTTTTTAAGATAGCTAATACTCTATTACGAAATATCTTGATGGAAATAACTCATCTGTTCCTATTATTGAATTGATTTTCCTCAGTAGAAATCATGTTCCTCAGTTCTACCATTACAAAACCCGTGCATTCCTTTCCCTCCTCCAGTTCTTGGTTGATGACATGTCATTTTTTGATTTTTCATTATTGAAAATTTCTTCTGTATATCACAAAGCTGAGCACAATATGCCTATGAGTTGAAAAGCAAGCATTATTTTGTCACTTGCTCATGTTTTGTGCTTTGGAGAAATACAAGTAATATGACCAGTAGTTATACTTAATACTTTTGAAATTCTCAGCAGAAAAAGAACAAAACCAACCAAACAAAAACCAAATTAAATCTGTCTCTTAAAAAATTCTTTACAACTCTCAACTTAATTCCTTAGTGATAGACAGACTTTTTAAAATTATTTTGACATATGTTTTTACAACCTATATGTTTTCCTTCTGTATACTTTTCTGTGGTGTCTTTAATATACGCAGATGTAGCAAAACATCAGTATACTGTGTGTTAGAGAACATAGATACACCAGCTCATATAAATTACATAAAAGTAATGACAATTTCTTTTATAGAGGGAATGGTAACCCTGCTTATGCCAAAACCATTTCTGAAACAGAAGAGCAGCACCACCAGTGCCATGTACAGAAGATACTATGTAGCTTCCATCCCCTTAGGAATGGCAAGCAAAACACTGCAAGCCTAATTAGATCTCAAGAGACTAGGAAATGCCATTTGACTGTCAATTTAAAGACAGCAGTGCCAGAGCACTTTTATTTCCAAAGACTTAGAATTGTGAGTTATCTTTGCATGAGGTGTGTGAATTCAGAATACGATATTTACTGAAAGTCAGTATCAATGCGTTTCGGAGCGTAATGAAAAATATGCTTTGTATTTTTAGTATTCATGTTGGCAGACTGAAAGGCAAGAAAACAACATACAAGTCTAGAAAGGAAATATATGGCTACCCACTACTAAAAGAAATACGTTAGTGGCCTTAATTGCACAAGCTTGTGTTTGAAGTGTACCCATATCCGTCTCAAACCTAATGTTCAAGAAACACCTTTACTCTGCAATATATATGTCTGTATACATATATATTTAAAGAATTTTACTCCTGAACTAATTTGAAAACTTTCTTATTCTTTTTATAGTTTATATTTCTGACTAGCATGGAATTAATCCTTTACATTATTATTAAATCATGGAGTCAGATACTATTTGCATAGATGTGGATGCTTCATGACACAAAAGTTTGAAAATTTTAAATATTTGGCTCCAATGTGGACTTCTGATATTGCTGCCTTTGATTTGATCCAGCAGCAAGGAACAATGAGACTGGAGGAAGGAGAGAAGGACCACCAGATCATAGGATAATCTAGGTTGAGGATGACCTCAAAATTGAGGGGGGGCATTAGGTTTCACCTGCAAACTTTATTAACAATTATTCCATTACATTCTTCACGTTATTGATAAAGATGTTAAATATGTCTCTGGATCTGATCCAGCTGCTGGGAGCAATGAATCTAGAGAAGACAAACAATATGAACATACACTGTCTAGAAGTTGGAAGTATGTCCCTTCTCAGTGCTGATGATTAGTAGGAAAGCTTTTTTCCCCCCTGATATTGTTTCCTATGATTGTTTTGTTGATGACAGATCTATGCAAATTGAAGTTTTTGGACTGATTTATCTATTGTATTAAAACATCTCTAAGATGAAAGGAACTTTGGATGAAGAGAAGTTAAGACTGCAAGTCTTCAAAGACAGCTTAATCCACAGTGAACCATTAGGTTTAGTGTTTAGATAGGTGAGAATTCTCCCAGATAATGATGACCTGGGTTCAGGAACTTGTTAAAAATATAGTGGTGAACATACTGCATCACTCCAATGGTCTTCTAACCTGTTCCTGATAGCAAACAAAAGTGGTGCCTAACAGAGCGTGGTGAAACAGGATGAACATAGATGATACTTTTCCTCTGTACTCCGATGGTGTCCAATCATTCTGGTTACATATATAGAGCCTACTGGCTCCCTTTTTTTTAGTAGACTGTTTAGTCTCATCATGTGCTGTTGTAAAATTTTAACATCTACATCTTACTACTGCAAGGATTTCCTTAGTTTTACCACATACTTTGAGGAGAATCATTTACATTGCTTTGTCCTAATCTGTCTCCTTCTTTCATATGGAAGTCTCTATTACTTGTATTGGAAGAAATGGAGGAAAATCTATCCCTCTCTGTGCTGCTGATTATTTTAATAACATCTGTCTTGGCCCTCATGTCTACACATGATACTGATGTAATCTTTGCTGAGGATATTTCCTGTCTTTGGGTCTGTAGGTGGTTCATGTTAGAGAACACTTGATTTTGAGAGATTTTGTAAAATATTTATCTGCTTAAAATGAAGCTCTGCAGACAAGAAAAATTAGCCTTGGAATTTGTGTTAGATGTGGTATATTGTTTAGCCAATAAAAAGGGAAAAACTTAGAAATAATGGCCTAATGTCTGCTACTTCTAAAATGTACATGTGTTTGGAGGCTAACTATAGGCTCCACTCTCAGACTTGGAGCTCAGGAAGGGTATGTATTGCATTTTTCTGATACACCATAGGTCACTGATTAAGTATTCAGGACATGTTATGTCTGCTTGCCTTCTACATAATAGGACAGGTTTGAATGAGTGGTAATAAAAAAGCAGCTTCACTCTGCTACCATATTCCTCTGGTCTTGAGATTATATTCTCCCAGAAGTTCCTGTCCCCAGATCTTGATTTCAGACTCCTCTTTAACTTGGAATGGAGACGTCCCTAACTATCAAGCTGATTTATGCATGAATACCAATAAAACTGACTCCTTCCTCCTTCTGGACTTAGTAAATTATGGTTATATTCTAGTACAACAGTATGCATTTCCTCTTCCTCTATCTAAAGAAATTATTAAAATTTGAAGGTAAAATTATGGTTTTAATTTTAATCTAAAATGGTTTCTTTCTGAATTTGAGATTTTTCAATTTTGAGTTGAACTGAAATTTTTCAGCTGAACAGTGTAGATCCCAGTCAAGATCTGGGAAACATGTAAATTCATGATTCTGATGCAGAGAAAAAGGGTTTTAAAAACATTATTTGAAATATTAATTTAATTATAATTAACTATAATACGGCGAATAAAAAAGTATTTCAAAGTCAATAAAACACAGTAAATTAATAAACTGATGTAAGTAAATGCCATAAATTGTTTGATATAAACAATAAACTAAAAGTTTGCCTATACATTGGTAATATCTAGTAATTTTTAATGAAATTACGTAACAGCAGGAAAAAAAGAAAAAAAAAAGTTGTATCTATTGTAACATCAGTAACTGTAATAATAATTACACAATTTCTAGTATAATCTTCCATTTTTCTCTGACTTCTTTTAGTAAGCATGCTTAGAACTTGGTGTGTTAATAACTTAAAAGGTAGTTTTATTTCTTCTAGGATATGACTAGTGTCTGTGTTTTTTACACCATATATGCCATATTTCTTCTTTCATCTCTCAGGACTTGCATGCCTGTATATGCATATAGACTTTGCAATTAGATCTATCTGAAATCAAATGCAAGCTTATTCTCAGCCCTTAATATCTAAAAGCGGCTACAGAAAGGCCATGTTGTGAGAAGAACAAAGGATGCAAAGGAAGGGAGGAGAGGGCGGCAAAAGGGGGTGAAGGTGAGACCTCAGTGTGGTATAGAATGATTTTAGGCTATTGGTTTAATAAAATATTGAAAATGTGTTACAGTTCAGAGAGAACTATTCTGAAAATTGACCATTAAGCTAAGCAAAATCCCAACAAACACAGAAACCCCCAAAACAGGCCTTTTACTGAACGTGTTTTCACTTATGAGTTAACTGTCACTAGGGAAGCTCTTCTTAAATGTATCATAAGTGTAATAAAAATGAGTTTCTTCAACAATTGGTACTTCAGCTTCGTTGACTGAACTAAGTAAAGCAAAGTAGCTCATACAACAATAGCTGATTCTTTGTTCTGTGATCCACCTTTTGTTCAAAGAAAGTTAGGCATAATCAAGTAAGATTGTCTTTGCAAAGTGAGAAGATATATTCCTTTTCTACTTTCAAGAGACTGAAAGCTAATCTGAAAGGTTATAAAACATTGATAACTTATAATGGTGACAAAACACTTGAAGAGAAGCTATTATGATAACAGGAAATGCTGAATTCTAACTTCCTTGGCTCTTTCAATTCCAACCTCCTGAGTGTCTGACATTTTAATGAAACCACATTAAGTTTCTACAAAAAAAAAAAAATGTTTAAGGCAATTGTTCAGATCATAGGAACATACATTGTTGAAATCTTAAATTATTTGGCCAGAATCTGGTAAGAACTAGACGCTGAGCTATGGGACTACTTAATTAGAGTAATGCAAGTGCAGTTAATGAATTAATGCCAATTTTCGGCAGCTGGAGAGTAGTTAGTGAACATTGTATTGTTAATTATTCTGTGCAGGCTCTTTTCATCTGGAATTAAAATAAATGAAAGGATGATATCCTGTGTTTCATAGAAATTTTCCATTTGGTCATACAATCAAAACTTAGATTTGATTTTCTCAGTTTTTTGCTCTGAGATGCACCAGTTTGAAACAAAATTGATCTCATCACCAACTAAAGGTAACATATCCTTGATATAAAATATGATTAAAATCAAATTGGTGAATATGAAATAACTCCTACATTTTTCCTGATTGTTTTGTTAGCAGTACTATAGGTAATGGCATGCCCACTAGTCCAATTAATGTCCCTATGGGTAAACTCTATGTTGAAAGGAAACAATATGGGTCTGTTCTGACCTCTGGGTTGCTGCCTCTATAGTATCCTGTTGCTTGAAGTACCTCCTTGTCTTCCTTCTTTGCCTTCCAGTCATTACAGCAAAGGAACCCTTTTTTGGTATCTTGGATTTGTTGACAAGGCCTGCATGAATTAGACAACAGAAATCTATAAATCTTCCCTGCCTCCTCTGTAGATCATTCTTGTTTTTACACACAGTCACAAAGCAACAGTTTGGGACAATATAGGAAGGGAAAGGAACTTAAAAATATATGCGTGTATGTGTTTATATTTGTTTGAACATACTGATGGATGATGTATCACAGATTCCTTATCTCCTTTAAAGGAGGCTTACTACATCCCTTCAGTTGACTGATATGAAACACATTAGCAACAAATCCTTCTCTTTTCTCTAAAAAGAGATACTTCCTTTGTTTTTGCAGTAAATAGTTTAGAAAAAAAAATTAAATATACTGGAATAGCAGTTAGAACTTGACACATTGCTCTGTTACTCTAGTTTTACACCAACATAATTTTTCAAATGTCAGTGAAGTTACTGTAGCATGAAACCAAAGCAACACAATAGACATTTAACATTGATTCTAGGTAGTCCTTCCCACTGCTGCATTGTCAGTGAATTTGGCAAATAATTCCACAAAATAAAGCTCCAGCTGACTGCTGTGTTGCTAACGTTCATGGTAATCTCCCTTGTCATTCTGTTCAGAAGCCATCTCAATTCCTCTAAACAATTGCTTTAGTGTAGCACGGAGAACAATGCCTACAGAACATAAGATTTTTTCCATATATATTCAGTATCCTCAATAGATTGTAAATTAAGAACTGTACCATAATTGCAAATAATAAAAAAAAAAAAGTCAATCAGCCCTCAGTGAAACAGTAAAATCCTTCCCTTCTATCTGTATCTATCAGGAAGTGCTTTTCAGAGGCTTCAATTTTAAAGAAAACACTTCTGAGTTCCTTTTATGCACTTGAATACTAACATTGCAGATGGATATTATTGACTATTTCATAAACATCTTGGTCATGTGTGTGACTTTAATGTGAACTGATAAGACAAATAAGTGAAAATTTAACTAACTTGAAATGTAATTCTATTGGAATATTTGCTTAACCAGAAGAATATAAAAACATTGGGAACTTATGTTATACAAATATTTTTTGGTGCTTATAGACAGAAGATAGCTCTACAGGGTATGGTTGTCACCTGAAGTGATTGAAAGCACTGTAGAAAGGACTACACAAAATAATATAAGGGACATCAACAGAGGAACAAGAACTGAATGCTTTTGAAATTCATTCTTTCTTAGTAGGAACTTAAGATCACCCAAATCACCTTTTAAGTCAGCATTCAAGTGCCAAATTGAAGATGAGGTGCAAGATAGATGCTGTAAGGAATCAGCAGTTAACACACAGCCCCATAAGAGTACGCAAATCCTAATTTTCTTCTCAGGTAATAACAAGACACAACATGCAGGAGAAGTAATGGATTTTTCTCTCTTTCTTAGGTGACCTAAAAGAAAAAAGAAATAAATAATTTAACCATTTAAAGAAGTGTCTCCTAAACTCAAAGAGAATGAATAGAGAAAACTTTAGGCTTATTTTAGGCTTTCAAGTAGCTATTCTCATAGTCCAAAATATGCAATCAAAAAGATGAAAGCATCTCTAGCTGATACAGGTGTTACCTTGTGTCATTGTAACCAGGTAGAAACAGAATGGCTTGCTGCTCATAGACACTCAGTGCACTGCTGTTGATAAATGCAGGTTGATTTTTTAAGTAGTATTAGTAATAGTGGTACTGATTATTAACTTCCCGTGTATTTATCTAGGGAGATAGTGACATTACAGATTGAGAGACACTGGGAAACAGTCTAATTCTTTGAGTTTTCCAAAGAGATCTCTTAGGGAATGTGCAATAAAAATATACCACAAAGGGTTACAGAGCTCCCTTACAATGAGGATCCTCTGCACATAGTTAAATGTGAAATTTTTTGCAAATCAATAAAATGATATTGTGATAGAGAGCTTGCATTGTGTTGTCCTGCAGTCATGTAGTTTCCTTAAAACAACATAAACTCAGTAAGAGATTCATTAAATTATGCAGGAAATGTTTCACGGTCACTCTGCAAATGATTGTGCTAATTGGTGAATAAAATCAATGCAGACAAAAAGCTGGTTTGTATTCTTGCTAGATCACCACTACCTCACAGCAAATATATTTTGTCTTTCATAAGGTGTAATGCATTTATTCATGTGTAGTAATATTTTGCATCACAGTTACAAACTTCTAGATTGTACCAGGATTTGTAGAAACACTTATCTACATTTCAACTAAATTGTTGCCCATTGTGTGTTCTTATCATATGATAAAGAGATTTAGCATAGTTCACACACCATTATAATTATTCTTAATGTCATTTTAAAACCCTAATTAAGTAGTTTATTCATCACCCTTGTTATTACTATCTAGCATAAATGAAATTTTCATATTTCTCTCATAATACTTTGATAATACTTTTACTTTCAAAAAATTATCTAACAAGTAAATGTCATTTTCTACTAAGAGGGCAGGAAATTAAAAGTCCTAATGAGACCTTCCTTTTAGAGGGCTGCAAATGTCTTAATCATAAATAATTTCTGAGTTTATCCCATTTTTTACAAAGATAATGTGATTCTTTTATTAATTCTTCATATTGCTCATATTATTTGAAAACATTTATTTTGTTGCTTGGTATTTACCAAGCTTATTGCTTTACTTTTATGCATAAATGTATATTTATGAATATGTATTTTATGTAAATATAAAATTTTCCTATTCTATTCCAAACCATGGAAATAAAAACCATCAGCATTATGTTACAGTTATGTTGTGGATACTGAAGTTAAACCTAGGTGTCCTTTTTCAAGAAAAAATAATTTAATTCCAATAGCAAATTAGTACAGACACTTACTGATCCTTTTTCAAATACACTTTATGCAGATATTGTTTACAAATAGTTTGTACTTTACTTAGCAGAGCCATGACTAAAGTATGTTTTTAGATTTGATTGATAAAATGTCACCCTGACTTAGTGTTATTAGCATACAGCTGAGAGCAGTTTTCTGTAGCTAGAGTCATCCAGATCTCCAAAAATGGAGTCAACCCTGTGACATCTTTCTCACTGCTGACCTCCAGATGTCAGATCCCAGGAAGAAGTCTGATGTTTATGCAAATCACTAGGAAAGCAACTCCATGTTTAATGCTTATACAGCTAATGTTTACGAGGTACAGTTTACCAGGTACAGGAATACCTCTTGATATAGCCTTGAACAGATTGTCTTTTGATACTTTACATCATTCTTGCATATTTTTCCGGAATAAGAGATAAAAACAACAACTAACCTCTTTCATAAATCTTCCTGGAAGAACAACATTTCTTTAGAGATTAATAATTGAAATGATCCAAGAAATACTCAAAACTAAATAACTCACAGTTAAATTACAACACAGAAATCATAGAGTTCACTCATTGAGAATAGAATATATCAGGAAGTAATGAATCCTTAAATCTTTGAGAAAAAAGTTAAAAGTGGTCTCAATCACCATCTGATTTGTTTGGACACCTAAAATGAGTCAGTGATTCCATTCTGTACTCTGGGAATAAACATTTGCTAACGTAAGCAGGGAAAAAAAGTATCCTTGTTCTGAGTGATGTTTATGCAGTGATATTTATGAACCTGTTTCTGCATGTTCTACTAACATTACTAAAACAAAGATCACATTCTGTTGGGGATTCTTCAACCAAGGTAAGCTTCTTATCACAGAGTTTCTTACCTTAATTTTCCTTCTGGATCTGTGAATCTTGTAGGTGTGACTGCCCAGCAGCTAAAAGTGTCCAATTTAGCCTAGTGTTTAAGATACCTTCTTGGGAAGACCTGTGTCCAGGTGGAACTGACATCCTTGTCAGTTCTCAAAACCAGTAAGCTACCATGAAACAAGGTGGGTGGGTGTGGGCAAAGTTCTCTTTCTCTTAGCTACTCGTATCTAGAGCAGGATTGCACGTTCTGATTCCTAAACTGAGATATGCCTAACTGGGAGCTCAAGATCAGGAATTCAGCTACACTGTTCTTACTTCTACTTTTAACATGGGTTTACTAGCTTTCAGACCAGAGTTTAAAACACTGAATTGCTTTACAGAATATCGGGTGTAGCTGAAATGGAGAAGTGCAGGTGTCTCACTTGGACTTTTTCCAATGTTCTATTGCTGCAACAAGCCTTTTCCAGTTTTTCACTGGGGATTTTAAGGTGGGGAAACTCTAAGAGCAGAACCATGCTGCTTCATGACATAAAATGCAGAGGTTTTTTTCCAAGTGGGTTTGATGCAGAAGGCAGCTACACCTTCTGTGTATACATTCGTGGACACTCGCTTTAAAAACACGACAGAGACCAAGGGCCCTGCTCTTCCAGTTCCATTATAATTACAATCACAGACTTTGGGAAATGGGGGACTCAACCAGTCAACATATCTGAGTCCTGGCTAATGTCTGGTTTCCCTGTGTAGGGACTCTACTTCAGGCTCAACCTTCTGCACAACGTTGGATAGCTGTTGGATAGCTATGGATGTCATTCCACTGAGGTCTATTGTTCATCATCATTTCACAGAATCGCAGAATCAACTTGGTTGGAAGAGACCTCTGGGATCATCGAGTCCATTTATTGCTTTCTAATTTAGACTGTTGGCATAAGTCACCAGTGGTCTTGCTGGTCATGAAGCCTCATGCTAATCTCTTTGACTTTGTCCATATCTGAAGCTAATTAATCATTATTACCTACAGTATTATCATTCTCTGATTTCCCATCCCAAATATGTTACAAGGGTGTATAGTGTGTGTTAGTGGTTCATCTGTGCTTTTTTTTATCTTTCCCGTGCACATCTGAACCATTATAGCAGGATAGATGAAGTCCTTTCAGGTAGTCCTCCCCCATGACACTTATCTGCGCTTCCTTGCTTTTCCTGTCCATACCAGAATCATCTAATGCATCAGAATTGGGCAGATGCAGTCCAGGCCTCATTTTATCCGAACAATGCTTTTGGGTAGGTTTCATCCCATGACACTATTTCACTTAAACCTGGGGAATCTGAGAACAGTTTTCTATTGGGTGCTCTGGTATGTTCTGACTTCATAGAATGACAAAATTCACGCTTTTATCTCTCCATCTTTTGCCACCCATAATGGTTTCCTTTGTAACAAATCTCAGAAAAAACAGACAGAGGGGAGCATACTAGGGCATTCTCCAAGCAAACTGCTGGCGTTACCAGTATGAAAGCAAGGAAATTAGGATGCTTTTTTGACTCCCATACAGCATATATTCAATATGTTTAAAAATTATATTTTTTTCCTTTGTAAGCGTGTAAGAGTAAAAAATGTATTAAGCAAGGTGCATTTGTAGACGTCTAAGACATAGTGTTGCTTTTAGAAAATTTCATCAATATGCAAATTGAGTCTAAAGTAGTTCTGGCAAAAATGGAAAGCTTTAACAAAATATCATATTGCACATTAAATTATTTCAATTTATAAAATATTGTAATAAAATTAATGTGGGTATTATAAAGCATTTAAAAATAAATATTGTGATGCTATGATTAATAGTAAAGTATAAAATGATTGCCATTATGGTCTACTGAATGATACACTCTGCAGTTAAGAATTTAGATTTATGGGGAACATGTTTGGTTTTGATTTACAGTACTATCAATCTCGTTATGCTGTCAGACTTATGCAATTGCTTGGTCATATGATAAGGAACTGATGTCTGTGACTATTCATTCAACTCCTGCTCAGGTTTTGGCTAACACACAGCCTATGCTAAGGTTCAATGTATGCTTGAAGTAACACCATCAGGTTCATGTGAGAGCGACTCGTAGGCAGGACATGATGGCCAGAAAGACCTGAAGATCATTATGCAGCCACTATCACTTGCAGCTTGTTGTCTCCTGCACCCACCATTCTTGCATATTGGTTGTCTGACAGTTTCTGACAGTTCAAAATCCACTACCTTATAGAAACAATGCAGACCCAACTTCCAAGCTGCAAGGTATGAAAGTGTTGGCTTACACAAAAAGCTTTTCAAGCATATCCATCAGGACTGCTGAGACTTTTGTGGTTCCCTGGTTTTGTGTTTCCCTGCACCCTGATGGAGGAGGAAGGATGAACACTTTCATCCTCAGATAGGTTATGATTTTGCTTATAGGCATGACAGTTATGAGTTGCAAGTTAGGAGTCATGAAATAGAGAACTTGTGAGGTAGACACCTCACAAATTAAGTGATGAATTAGTGAATTCATGTGTTAGACTAGTCTGCATAAAGGGGATTAAGCCCTTTTTTGTCATGTTTATTTTCTTTCCTAATGAGTTCATAAGTAAAGTTTAATTGACAAAGTATGTTTTCCTGTAAATTTGAGAGCTCCAAACAGACAGTGACAGTGACAATGAAAAAGTGGGGGGAAAAAAGCCATTTAACTGCAGAGTATAAATCACTGGTTTGTTTCAACATTAATTTGAAACAAAAATACATGCAGTCATTGCTTTAGCATTGATCTTTAGTTCCAATATCTGATAAGAAGTAAAATAGATTATGCTTTAATACATTAGAATAGTCACATCAGAAAAGACTTCTCACAGGGAGGTGCAGAGAATCCTTCTTTTCATCTTTATGTCATCTTTGACTCTTATTACAAAGTATGAAATGAGTATGGATAGCATCTGAATATTCCAAAAACTTGAATGTGTTATCTTTTAAAAGCTGGGTACTAGTGAGATAACAAATACATTAATGATATAACTTGTTTATAGCACTGTATTTATTAGAATGATGATTAAATATTTGAAAATTCTCTAATCCCCTAATTTGTTGTTACCTTCTAAGTCATTCTAATTAATCTTGTTATACAGATATATGTGCTTCATGTTGTTTTGAGATTCTCAATATTGTTACAAATCTCCTAAGAAGGAATCTTGTTATAGAGGTCCTAGAATACCCTTGCCTCCAGCAATCTTCCCAGTAACAGATGAATTCGACCTTGGGAATGTCAGTCAGTGTACACCTTTAGATAACCTCATTCTCTCACGCAGCAGTCCCATGACCTTTTCAAATGGTATGTTCATTTAAAAACACTCTAGGTTTGAACTCATTATCATGGACAAGGTATTTTATGTTTGGTGTTATGAAGTGTCCTGGTTTGGCTAAAATGGGACTATTTTCTCCTTTCAGGAGTTTTTCTTTCCATCAAATCCCTTCTAAGTAACTGCACTTTCTGACAGTACAGCTACATGTTTTTCAGACACTGTCTGCGCTTCAGGCCTGATAACGCTCGATGTTTATAGTTGCTACTGAAGCATCAGTAGGATTGGTATGCAGAATGGCCCATGTTTATACTTATCCCCATCAGAACCAAGGCCACTGCTGGCCCCCCTTTGCTAAGTGAGTAAAAAGCCGTAAAAGGGTCGCACCTGCGGCAGAGTGCAGACGGGACAGGTGACCAAAAACTGACCAACGAGGTATTCCATCCCATCCACGTCATCCTCAGTATAAAGCTACGGGATTACGAGGGTCTCACTCTCTTCCTTCATGGTCAGCATCCCTGTGGGACCCTGCTCGCTCTCCTGCCTCCGACCCCGATCCGTGCATTCCTGAA
>NW_009613289.1:36392-62800 GCF_000690535.1 Cariama cristata | reverse complement strand
ATGGCAGGGGGGTTTGAACTAGGTGATCTTTGACGTCCCTTCCAACCAAACCATCCTATGATTCCATGATTCTATGATTTACATTAAACTGACACTACCATGTGCGTTGGTGGCTGACTGTATTACTGGCACCTAAGGAAAGCCACTCCCTGTCATGGCAGCAGGTCTTGAAGCTTCCAAATCCGCCAGCAGCAGAAGCAAAGCCCATGTCATATGTGTTTGTGCCACATATCTGAGCAGACTGGAGCTTTGCAGTCTGGCCAGCGTCCATCTGTGTCTCCTGGCAGGAAGGGCACTGGTGTGAATTGTGCTTCAAGTCTTTTCTCCAATCCACAGAAGAGATCTATTTTCACACCTGCTGCACAGACTTCGGGTGTTCAGGGCTGTTAAGACCTGCTGCCCTTCTTTCTGCACCACAAGGTGTAGAGTACTAGAGTATTTTGTAGCTGTTAAGAGTTACCAGTTTCTGGACCCGTACAGGCTAAACTTTAGGCATAGCTGCTTGAAATAGTCAGAGGCTGTACCAGTGATCCTGGACTATTCACCAGCCCCAGCCGTGGGCTGTGTGTCTTGTAGTTTCCACTTGGCTCTCCTTTGACAGACATGTTCTAACAAATACTGGCTTTTGGGTGGGTATGCTAAGTCGGGTCAAAATACTTGACACCCTGCTGCTCTTGGGAGCTTAGAAAACAGTTGTTCATCAGGAAAAATAATTGACAAATACCCCCTTTACCCTATTTTTCCATAAAACTTTTTTTGTTTATTTGTGAGTCTGCATAAAATGCATATATTAGAAAAGAAATGTCAAGACTGCATCTTTCTGTGTTTGTTTGCCTGATGGTGTTCCAGAGTGAAATCCTCCATTTCATCTTTCCTCAGTGACATGTACAGTCCTTGAAAATCGCAGGAGCTTTCAGATAGTTTGCTCTTGTATTGCAGCCCTCTGTGGTATCCATTGCTCCTTGATGTGGCTTTAACTCAACTGCTTTAGCTCGGTTCCAGAGATCCCCCCAAAATGCTGGATCTCTCTTGCTGCATGCTCCTCTTAATGCCTAGCTTTGCGGGGCTGGACAGATGTCTCCCTCTGGAGATGGTCAGTGCTGCTCCAGCCTCAGAGGAATTGTTGAGAAGTGAGGTAAGGCGCTCTCACCGAGGCAGAGCATGTAGGACTGGGGAACAGTTTCATTCTTGGATTCTCAGTGCAGATTTAAAAATAAGATCCATGCTTGCTCACACAGAAGGACCTGTCTTAGGGTATGCACGTTTAGTCTCCAGATTTTCAAACTTCAGACACTTGGGATATCGGATCTCAGTGTTTTCTTCTCTCTCCTTTCTTGTTGTTGTGGTTGTTTTTTTTTTTTAATAATTCTTGACAGGCTAAACAATTTGGTTACCATCAGGAGAACTCCTTTTTTTGTTAAGCCATATGGCTTTCTGTTAGGAACAAATGCTCTATTTATTAATTTTTGTTTGTTTTGTGTACTGTTAAAAATACCATGGCATTCAGGTTTCATGTTTTCTGGTCTATGTTTCACTGTTGAAGGCAGGCCAGCCTCTGATTGAAGTGCAGCGTTACGGATGCTTGCTGTCTTCTCTAAGTAGACTATTTTAGAGCTGCAAATGGGAGCTGAAAGTTTTCCAAAGTCAGGATGTTATAACTGAATCTGCTTTCTCTTCCAGATATTCCCATGCAAATGGCTTGTGGGAGGTAACAGCTTAAAAGGTTGCAGGAGAGATACCTTCTGTACCCTCTTCCTCACTTCCCAAAACCAAATGCTGTGTTCAAAATACTCATTAACAGGCTGTTTCGATGTGGACCTTGTTCCTGAAGGAAATACTAGCTTGTCAGCTCTTAAATGATTTTATTCAGCTTTTATATCCCCAGTCATTTAAAGAACTGTCATCATTTTTTAACATACATGAAAGTCAAGTGCTAATATATGAAGAAATGTCTGAAACTGTGGCAATCTAAAAAGTCAGATTTTTGAATCCAGCATCACCTGTGTCTTGGTCTACACTTGGCTATGATGTGGGGAAGTTGTGGTCAACTTCCACTGATTCTTGAACAAAAAGAGTCCAGGCTAATTCTCCTCTTTTTAGTTCCAGTTGTCTGGGATAGAAAGAAAAAAAAAAGAAAGAAAAAAAAGAGGCAAGTTTCAAAGTAGATAAAGGTCAATAAATTTATATTCATTTTTCTGTTCTGGAAATAACTTAGGATTTTTGAGTTCATTCACTGTCTGAGCACAATTAGCGCGAAGTTTGTGACTGTAGCAGGATGTAATTACATCAGGGCAACACGTACCTCCTGTTGCTATTTGTGCTGAAATGTCTGGTGAAACCACTACAGAATTTCTCGACGGAAGTCACAGTCTGATGTCTGATTCTCTTTGTGTCTTCCAGCTTGCAGGGTATTTTTGGGTTTGTGTGTTAAGCTACAAACATGCAGAGTCGTAACATTGATGTGAGAAAATCTGCAGTGCAAATGGGAAGCAAGTACTACTGTGTCTTTCTTCTTGTGTAGGTTTTGTGCTAAGTACCAACCTGTGTTCTGCAGACTGCTGCTCTGCAGCTCTGCTAATGTGCTACTGGTTGTAAATTGTTTTGATGGATGGTTGCAGCTAGTCTTAAGACAGACTTATTTACCAGGGAGGAGGAAGAGGGGGCTTCACATCTCTTTTTTTTTTTTTCGTACAAGATCCTTTTTTTTGTCGTTTTTGCTCTTTCAGATGAAGGAAGAAGAAAGGTGTAATGACCAAGAAGTGACTAATGTTGAGTAGAGTGTGCAAAGACTCCAGTGGAAAATCAGACTTGAGACTCTTGCAGCCAGGTCTTGAGCAGAAGGAACGAAGATGCTGAAAAGCTTTGATTTGGGCAGCATTAGTCCTGGATAAGGGGGGTTTGAGCTTAAATATCTGGCTAATCTCATTGTTCTGTAAATTACTCACCCTCTAGTACAGTTCCTCAAAGAGAAACAACAGAAAGTTGTGGGTTTTTTTCTTTTGAATGCACTTTACAAACTCTTTCTACATCTGAATAATTTCAGGAGTATTCTGTACAAATTATAGTTTGTTGGCTGACTGCAGATAGATGTTTTTTACTTCTAGTTGCTGTCACTTCAGAATTAATACACAATACACAAGGAACCTGAATGAAGCAAGTTGTTCCTTGAGAAAAGTGAATGCTGTTTTCCAGCATGTCATTTATTTATTTAGCAAATGAAGATTGGTACAGTGTCTTTATGAAATCTACTATCAGTGGCAGAGAACAGCAGTGCTGCAGGGCATTTTTATATTACCATATTGAAAAATAGCATTTAGCAACCCACCCCTAGTCTAGTGTCTGATCAGAAGTGATGGTACCTTTCTGAGAATTAATTCCAACAGCAGAATAACTAAGTGCTCCTTCAGATTTTAAGACCAGCTTTTCCTCTTTGTGGTCAATTGCTATTCACACAGATTTGACGCTGACTGTTACTACATTAGGAACTCCTTGCTCAACTGTAAGGAAGGCACTTGCTTTTAGGAGGTTTGTTGTCATTGGATACTGCAGTACTGATTTACATTACTGGGAAGTGCTATTTTTACTACAAGTCTGCTTCAGCCTCTGGCAATACCAGCTATTTCAGCGCAGTTCCTGCCTCCTGCCCCTCCAGTTGATATCTCTCTTGTCACACAACCAAATGCCACTATTTGTTTATTTCTGCCTCCCCAAATTGTTCTGTGGCACTGCTCACCCCTAACTCGCTCACTCATTTGTGCTAAGAGAAGTTGTGCTGTCCTACTAGACTGTATCCTCCATATCAACAAGGTGAGCATTTCCTGCCTTCTGTGTCTCCCCAGCTTAGCTTTGGGCTATTTCAGGGAAGATATCAGTTTGTTTACTCCTAAATCCTGGTTTGCTGTGTAGCCAGTGCTGAGCAGAAGAGCTTCGCTCGTGTGGCTTTGCAGATGTTGGGAAGATACAGCATGAAGTTGTTCTTTGTGAGATAGGTTGGGAAATTTTTGCTGCATGCAACCTCCTTGTGCTGTGCTGTCCAGTCTCAAGGCAGCGTTGATGTTGGGCCCTGACTGCCTCTTGCAGCAAAGCCTCATCTACATTAACCGCACAACATTTTCTCTTGCACTGTGATGGTGCTAGATGTATGCCGATGGGCTGCGATCTGCCAGCCGGCGGCACCCGGCACATGGCATTGCGAAGGAGCAGAGCCACGCAGAGGGCTTGTTCACCATCATTGGCAGCCTGCATTGGAGCCACTGCTGCGTTATGCAGCTCTGTGGGAGACTCAACGCTGTTGCTGTGATCCCACAGATTTTGTGTCAGGTGGCATGCAGAGTTGTGCAGGGGAAGAAAGCTGAGACTAGAGGGTTGTCCCTTTTTGGTGTATTGGTAGCTTGTTAAAAATGAGCCTTACATATCTTACAGGAAGGGACTGGAGCTTCGTTCAGCAAATGGAGGTTAAAGCGCAACAGTGGAAGAAGGGCTCGGGTGTGCTCTCCCGTTTTTCCTCTTCCTTCCCCATAACCAACTGAAAACTCCCATTTCTTTTGGGCAATAAAACCCTCCCTTTCTGCTCTTTTCTCCTCCAGGGCAGGTAAGAGGCAGCTATCTGCCCAAAATAGGTAAAGTACCCCAAAAGTAAAAATAAATACAAGAATTACCTCTCTTTCCCAAGTGAGTGTGTGAAGTTGAGAAGCTGCAGCCAAAAACTGGCTTTTCTGTCCTGTGTGGCATCCTGAAGTGACACAATAGCTGGAAGTATGAGAGCAGTGATGGTGTATCCATGCGATCAGTCACTCATAGCGATGCATGCACTGATGCATTATTGCGAATGGCATCTGTGTATGCAGTGAGGACAAGGCAACTGCACAGCCCAGATAAGGGAGGAGGACCACACTGTTGTACCCGAGTGTCTGGAAATTAGGACATGGCAGAAGCCATGTTGATGGCATAAATTTCATTCAGCCCCTCTCCCAGCCTCCTGAAGCATGGGCCTGTGATGTGGTAGTGGGGGCAGGGGCAGCTTGATTCCCCCCCTGAGATGCCACACAGACACTCGATGGGTTTCTCAGCAAGCTGAAACTTTCCGGCTGTGTGTGCAAACAGGTGCTGACTGAGATGGGGGAGAGTGGACAGCAGTTGTAGCTTTTCCCCTCCCTAGGGAGGGCACTGGAGGAGTGAGACGGGTACTTCATTGGAGAGGGCACTGGGGGCATTCAGGGACATGGAATAGGTGTTGCAGTCAGTTCATCACACGTTGTCTCTGCCACTCCTTCCTCCTCATGCGCTTCCACAGCTCCATCCTGAGTCCTTCCCACAGCTGCAGTTCTTCACGCACAGCTCCAGCGTGGGTCCCTTCCCCGGGGTGCAGCCCATCAGGCACAGACGGCTCCAGCCTAGGTCCCCCGCGGGGTCACAAGCCTGCCCAGCAAACCTGCTCCAGCCTGGGCTCCTCTCTGCACAGGGCCACAGGCCCTGCCAGGAGCCTGCTCCAGCGTGGGCTTCCCACAGGGTCCCAGCTTCCTTCGGGCATCCCCCTGCTCCGGCGTGGGGTCCTCCCCGGGCTGCAGGTGGGGATCTGCTCCAGCGTGGGCCTCCGTAGGCTGCCGGGGGACAGCCGGCCTCCCCGTGGGCTGCACCGGGGACTGGGGGGAATCTCTGCTGTGGGGTCTGCAGCACCTCCTCCTCTTCCTTCTGCACTGACCTGGGGGTCTGCAGGGTTTTTGCTCTCACATATTCTCACTCCTCTCTCTGGCTTCATTTGCTCTTGTGCAGGTGTTTTCTCCCACTTCTTAAATGTTATCCCAGAGATGGTACTACCATCACTGATGAGCTCAGCCTTTGTCAGCGGTGGGTCCATCTTGGAGCCGGCTGGCATTGGCTCCATCAGACATGGGGGAAGCTTCTAGCAGCTTCTCACAGAAGCCACCCCTGTAGCCCCCTCACTACCAAAACCTTGCCACACAAACGCAATACAACCCTGAATGCCCTTGTCCCAGGCTGTGGTCCTCCATTTGTCCATCCTGAATTCAGTTTGTTTCCAAGGACTTGGGTCCCAAGTTCCAATTTTTTTAACATTCCTGTCATTCCCTGTCCTGCTCCAGCCTCTTTTTCCTACTCCTTTCTTATCTGACCGACCTCTCTGCTCCTCTGATGTCTCCTTGGCTTTCCTCTGGGACTCTTCATTGCCTTTTCTCACTTCTTGCATGACACTGTCTCCGTTTCCTTGCCAAGCTGTTTTCGGTTAGCCCACGCACCTTTAGGTCTGTGCTGGACATGCTCTTTTTGTCCAGTCCCAGCCTCTCCTCTGGAGAGCAGCCGGCACTCCCACAGTCACTGCTTTGTATTAACCCTGGGCTCTGAGAACTTCAGTGCAGCTGCAGTACTAAGGTTTTGTGGAACATTAAGTGTTTTGTATACTTTTATTTTGCATTTTTGTACAACCTTGGTGATTTGCAGGTTTTCTCTGCTGCTTTATCCAAGCTACTGGACAGAGAAGGATGTCTATTTTTTGATCCAGTGACAGACCTATGGTGTTAGCTCTTTAAACTATCCGTTCCATTTTTTAAACTCATTTTGCCAAGGGCAAGTTGAGATTTTCCTGTGTATAAAACATTGTCATGTCCTAGTGAGAACCCCAGACATGATGCTGATTTCCTTGAGTGTCTGATGTATGGGCTGAAGAGCGGGGCTCTGGAACACACAAAAGCTACCGGAGCACACACCAAGTTCCCCAGTTGGTATTGCAGGCTGTTGAATTCACAGGTGGCTTCTTAGCAAAACCCAGAATTGCTTTGGCAAACTCAGCACAGCATGTGACACAGGTAGAGGTGTGCTTCTAAGTGTTTGGCTCCTATGGCGCTGTGGAACTGCACGTGTTCATAAGGTGTCCCCCATGGATTATTCTTTCTTTGGGGGAGTAAACTCTTTCGTAGGCTGTATGTCTTCTGACAGTGTGTATCTTCTCCTCCACATCTGCACTGCATGGTGGGGGTCACTTTTAAAACCCAGCTAGCTTTCTCCATGGGGAATATGTGACAAACATCCTTTGCATGTTAACTTCTTATTCAGATATTTCATGGCATCCCTGAATTGCCTGTCAACAGTGAGCAGTTAGTTTGACCTGCCAGGTTTAGCATGTACTTCTAGTGAGGGTCTCCAATCACACCAGGACAGATTCACAATTAAATTGTGATCAATTGCCCAGCAAACTCTGATAAGTTTAAAATCAGAGAAGGAATATTGGCAGCCTGCAAGCAAGGTGCTAGTTTTATTACCCTCGGAGTTTATCTTCCTTCCTTATTAAAATCCCAAACAATCCCCACCACCGCCTGTGTCTGTAAACCTCCCGTAAGCGTGATGTACGGTGACTCGGTGTGACTGGCAACAGGCACAAGGCAGGTGGTGCAGGCTGTTTGCACCAAGCACAAATGACACTGTGGGCTCAGCAGTTTTCCTTCTCTGATTATTTATTTACATTTTTAGAATGACCTTGGGTGGGGAATGACTCCTTACTCAACTCCATGTCCTTGCTTGCACTTCCAGAGACTCTAAGCGTGATGTACGGTGACTCGGTGTGACTGGCAACAGGCACAAGGCAGGTGGTGCAGGCTGTTTGCACCAAGCACAAATGACACTGTGGGCTCAGCAGTTTTCCTTCTCTGATTATTTATTTACATTTTTAGAATGACCTTGGGTGGGGAATGACTCCTTACTCAACTCCATGTCCTTGCTCGCACTTCCAGAGACTGGCTTTGGAAAATCCATAGGATTGCAGACCTGTTTTATGCTGTCAGTCACACAACATGGGTTATAAAAAAGCTTGTGATTCCATAGCGCGATGGGGCAGTAGGAACTGATGCTCTTGGCCACCCTTCCCGTATGGGGAGAGCATTTGGCTTCCAATAGCATTGTGTACTTGTGTCCAAGATACAAATTGTGCTAGCTCCCTGCCTGAATGTTTGACAAATGAACATTAAGTCCTAGCCTGTTGCATGAGACTGACTGCATTTGATGAATTGGGAGTCACTGCTGGCAGAACGTAATTGCTCATAATTATGACAAATCATGCGCAATGCTCATACTGTGAACTACAAAGCTTTTGTCCACTACCGCTTATCCAGCTGCTTAAAAAGCTCTCCTGTTAAAAGTGCACAAAGCTCGGAAACAGCCTTCAGGATCTGGTGGTTCACATTTCGTTGAGGGCACTGAAAAAAATGTGGGCTGTTTCAAGAACTTGCTTCTATTCCCCAGAGTTTCTCCTGATGTGGAGAAGCAGGAGCTGGACTGCAGGACAGGGGATGGCTCAGCAGTACAGCAAGATGAAAGCAAGGATGGCTATTAAAAGGAGGTCTGAGCATTGCTTTTGATCTGTGTCCTTGATAAAAATCCCTAGTGATGTTCATCCTTCCAGTAACAGCTGGAGGCATGTCATTTCCTCTCTTTCTCTATTACTGGACAATCTGTTTTTCTGGCTTTTTTGGTTTTGCATTTTCTGCAAGAAGAAATGGTTTCTTGTACCTATATCAGAAGTGTTTGTTTCAGCAGATGCTAAAAAAGTGTGTATGCATGAGAGAGCAGTCTATGTGTTACTTCACCTTGCATGAGGACAAAATTGCACACACAAGAAGCAACTGCTGGGATGAATCACATTTATTTTCCATGCATTGTATTACTTTGGTATATGGTCAGTGCTGTCAGCATGTGGCAGTCATGTTTACAGAGCACCGCTGAGTCAAATATCTAGCTGGATATTTAAAAAATGTTGGATACCTTCATAGCCACAGGCATTTGGAGTGGTAATTGCTGAGATAAGAATGCTGCGGTTTGTGGGGTAGAGGATTTAATCCTCCCAAGTACAGTGCTGCACCTCTTGGCTGGGCACACTATCTGCCCTCGTCGAGGGCAGTCCCAACCCACTGTTGAGTTTAAACCCTCGCTGAAGTATGTGGGATCCTCTGGTGTGGCAGGTCTAATCGCAAGCCAAGAAGTTCTCAATAAATACTCTTCCCTTCTTTTCTGTCTTTTAGTGTCAAGATGGTGCTGATGTGGACCAGCGGGGACACGTTCAAGACTGTTTACTTCATCTTGAATCAGGCCCCTTTCCAGTTCTCCATCTGTGGACTCCTGCAGGTTTTTGTGGACATTGCTATCCTGTTGCAGGTTTACTTGTACAGCTCCTACCCCCAGAAGCCCGTGTCTCACACTGCGCACCCAGCCAGCACTAAGGCCCTGTGAGGCATTTAGCTGGACAGGTTGCAGGTCAACGGCGCTGCAGGGTCAGCCATGGCAGCTCCTCTTCCGCTTGTAAATACTCCTGTGTTGCGAGTTGAAAGCAGAAATGAGAACAAGGATTGAAAATCTGGCTGCACTTCCAGCTCGGGAGGTTTTATTTTAAATAACTTGCTCTCTCTGTTTTCAGACTTAGCTGTACAGAACTGTTTCTTGGTGGGGGGAGGGGCACTTTATTTTTGCATATGTACCTATGAGCCTTATCAATTCACAAATGTTTGTATATTTAATCACAAGGGCTGGATGGTTTGTGTTTTTAATGCTATTTAAAAAATGTTACACCACAGAAATTATAGGATATTTTGTCTGAAACTTTTACCTATTTATATAATATAAAGTCTGTATATTGGCAGGAAGTTTGTGGCATATGCTAGCATTCAGTATCTCCACGATGTAGGAAGAAGTATTGAAGAGCAAATGCAGGAACTTTCTCTTCTCTTTAAGAAGGGTGTCTGGTGAGCAGAGAAGGTGAGGGCGGGAGGCTCTGCAAAGAAGTGAGCAGCCAGAAATGAAAGCAGTCATACACAGTGTAAAGCATCAATGTGCTAAAGAGTGAATGGCAGGTGTTCCCCCCCCACTGCAGGATCAGTGTGGCAGGTGGACACATCAAGGAGATGATGCTGAGGGTCTGAGTGTGGACAATGGTGGAGCCATGTTTAAAGCAGCCACAGCCAGTCAAGCGGTCAACCGAAAGGAGGAGCTAAAACAGGAGACTGCAGGTAATCATGCTTTGAAACGATGGGGCTTGGGAACAGCCCGCCCTGCACTCGGGGGTAGCGCTGCTCCTGCAACTGTGCGCAGGACTGAGCTGGGCTGTAGGACGTCTTTCACAAACCAAAGGGCCAGCAGATATATCTTGCCAGTATTGCCAGGCAAGCATTTCTAGATGGCGATTGAGCCACAAAGGTAGAAGCAGCTCCACTTCCATTGAAGGGGAAGTGAAAAAGTTTGAGATGGAGAAAAAGCTGTATCCTATGGAGTAGGACTAGCATCTGACAGCTTGATTTGTTGAGACTGAGATTCATGTCCATGTTGTTTAATGCCAAACAAGAACCAGTTTATGTTTTGGGGTGTTTCTTGCATTGACCCAACAAAGAAGGAGTCCACGTTTTCCTTTTTCTGTTGCTTAAGATGTTCTAGGTTCTCGGAAGAATCAGCAGCCTGTACTTAGACAGAGGGACTGAGAAAGCTGAAAGAGCAGAGAAATTATTTATAAATGTAGATGTTGTCTATAATGGCTTTTTGCCAGCATAGGTCACGGTGCCCTTTCTAAGAACGGCACGTGTCTAGCAGCTGTCGGTGGTGTGGACCCGCGGGAGGCTGTGACTGAGCCCCTGGGCTTCTGCCAGTCACCGTCATGAAACCACCATGGTTGGTATGATGCAGCCATAGCAAGATGCTTAGTCCCAGGAACAGCTACGCCTGCATTGCTTTCTTCTTCATGAGGCTCCCTCCTTGCAGCTGGGTAAATCCCATCTGACCACAGGCAAGGTGTTAGAGCTGGGACAGATTTTGGAGAATCCTTTTTTCTCCAAGATTAGCCCAAGAGCTTACGTTTTTGTACCGACGGCAGCAAGTCTGAGGTTTAATAACTTCAGCGTGTAGATCAGATACTTCCCCTACCCTGTTTTATTTGGGAGCCTCATGATTTGAGTCTGAACTGTCTTCACTGGTGGCAAACTGTCCTCTGGAGGGGGAGCATCCGCAGGCTGCAGCAGTGGTTGCATGATGCTCCATTGGGAATGTCCATCATAAGACAGGGAAGAGTGGGCTGTCCCTGTGCTGCTTTACAGATTTGTGCCCGTTGTCACTCCCCAGGTAGTCCCAAGCTGACATCAGGGCTCCCACTGCTCATTTGGAGCCAACATGGTGGTGGTGAAGGGCTGAGGCCCAAACCTACAGGCAGAAGTCCTGCCCTGGGGCCTGCCCTTTGGTGGGGACACTGCTGGAGGTGGAAGGAAGGACGTCCTCGGGAAGTCCCTCCTGCCCTGGGATCTGTGTGAGTAAAGCAGAGCCGAGGAGAGCTGCTGTCTCCAAGGGCTGGGCACAGAATAATCTGCCTGGGCACTGACTCCACGCTCTTTCTTCGATACCGTACTCTTTTAGGCCTGAAGTGACCTTACAAAGACGATGTACCTGGCATGGCAGACTATGAATGTTTTGTTCCTCTCTTTTCTCCGATGTTCTGGTTGTGCTACAGGAACATCTGGGCTTTTGTCTTTTTTAATTGAAAACTTACTTAACAACTGGCTTCTCTGGTATGCTGCTTTAATGAGGATTGTATTTCTACTGTATGCAAACAAACTCTTGTGTGTTTTAATGGTCTGAAGTGGTTTTTTTTTAATAACTTGTAATGATAAGATTTTTGTATATGGTGGTCTTTTTCTAATATTCTATGAAACGGGGATATAAGAAATAAATGGCTCTTAACTATACTTCTGTATGTTATAGCTTCACCTGGGAGTGCACACTTTTGGCCACCTCTTTGGCTTTGAACTACAGGTATTACTGAGGATAAAACAACTGTTGTTTTTTCCTTTTGGGACTCTTCTCCAGGCAGATTCTCGAGTCTGTCATCAGTACCCAAACCAGCGAGCTCTGCAGACCAGTCTCATTCACACCAGAGCTGCAAATGCTGGAAGAGAAGCCAGTGAAACCATGTCTAAAGTCATCTTCTGTACGTGGCATTTAGCAAGGTAGGACTCTTGGCCAGGAACTCTTGAACTTCATCTTGCAAGATACTTTAGGGACAAAATGTTGCAGAACTTTGTTTTTGTTCTTTAATTGTCAGGAAGTATCTGTAGCAATGATCACCTCAGAGTATAAGAAATCAATTACTTTAAATACATCTCTTTGAATGTATGGCACATTTCATGGAGTTTATTTTCTCTGTCAGTTGCAATGTTTTTTTAAATAAAAATTACCTATTATATATAAATTGCAGCATTGCTTTGTTTTGTTCAGATACAAGATGCGTGCTTTTTAACTCTTATTATAACTCATCTTGTCTAAAGCATTTTCTGTAGCAATAATTAGCATGCTTTTTCCTCCTGATGGGTGGGTAAGCACAAGGCATAAATTGTCCTGAGGTCATGATGCATGAGAGGGATTCTGGATTTCTGTCCCCTGCTCTTCCATACATCCTGGGGTAAACTCACCCTCATGATCACTTAACTCTTTTAATGCTTGTGATGCTCACAGTACAAACAAATTACTAACAGATTGTTAAGTAGCTTTAAAAAACCACCTGTATCGTGCAGACTGCATAATGAGGTTAAAAATGGGACACAGCTGAGGGACATGCTCTTTGCAGCCTCTGCATGGAAGATGAGGAAACTGAGCATGTCCTCTCTTGGCCAACCTCTGTGCCAAGAGGAGTCTTGACCTCCCTCCATGTTGAAAACAAGCCAAGACAATCAGGACCAGCCTTGCAGCTGACGTGTGGCTCCTGGGCCCTGCCAGGCTGCCTTTGCAGGCTCTTCATCTGCTCCGGCACGGGGAGACGGTTTGCTGTTGCTGCGTGTCGTGGCTGTGGAAGCTGGAGAAGGGGAGCTGGCGAGGAGAGAGGGCTGGGGGCACAGGAGAGAGGGTCGGGAAGGGCAGGAGCAGAGAAGTGGGAGAGACAGCTTGTTCAAATAAGGGGCTGAAGGGAGAGACTCCTGGAGGGGAGGGAATGAAGAAAAAAACAAGACCTGGAAGGGCAAAGGTAGGTAAATCAGTGAAGTGGCGGTAAAGGAGGAAGAAAATGAGGGTGGGAAGTAAAACCTGCCTGCTCTGTTACACTCTGCGGGCAGTGGAGACCACGGAGGGCAGTGGCCCGAGCAGTTCCCACAACAGCCACGCCTGCTCATTACTCATAGCGGTTGCACCATCTACCCCAAGTAGTACTGGTGTTACTGGCTGCTGCTCTGGCACTCGCTGAGGGGAAGCTAATGGTGGGACTGGCCCTAAATGAAACAATGGGGAGTCCCTTCAATAAATGGGAGCTTTCACAGCCACCTCTGGATGCTGTTGCCGCAGCAGGGCCCTTGTCCTGCCGGCCTTGGCCTCAGAGCAAAGCTCTCCCTCGGCCGTGCAGGACAGACAGTGCTCTGCACTGTGGCTCCATAGGGACAGAGATTGCATGGTTAGATGTTTAGGACCATGTATCTACATATGTAGTTAGATGCAATTAAAAACATTTCAAGCCAAAAGGCAAAACTTAAATTTGGCACTGGATAGTAAAGCAAAAGTTGGGCCACAGATGCTGTTTGCTAAATTTGGTTGTGATCCTTAGCTTAGGCTGGAGTGCCAAGAAGGCTTCAAGGACCTGACTGACAGCTGTAGCTTTATTGGTAGCTTTCTGTAACAGAAAGAAGACATTAATGTGTAAGTCAACAGTATGTCAATAAATAAACACATTGCCTGGATACCTGTGCCAACAGCAGTAAATACGAGACACGGACTAGAACAAAACGTGAGGTGCATACGGAAGCAGGGGCAGATCTCCCTGCAAACAACCTTCTAAAGCAGCCAGGTCCCGAGTGGATGGCAGCATCTGGAAATGCCCTGACAGCAAACACAGACTTAAGACTTCAGACCCCCATCCTCCCCATTCTGTGTCCCAGTTTACGTGGATTTGACTCTTGTAGGTGCTGGCTTAGCTGTGCTGGGAGACTGAGGGGCTTCGCTGAGCCTCAGATGGGCCTGCAGAACCACGCTGGATTTCTCTAGCCGTCAGCCCCTCCATCCGCCTCTTCCTCTTCCACCCCAAGGCTTCACACTCTTCTAAGGCTGTAGCATGTAGACGCCCGGCCCTGTGAGAACCAACGATACTTTGTCCCCGTGAAGCATCCACTGTGAGGCTGCCACAGACCGTGCCTTGTCTGGCCTCATCAGTTTAAGACAGCAACCTCTGTCTGGCTTACTGTGGAGGGGATGATACCAGTGTCATGTTTTTCTTACAATTAGTGCTTTTTCTTAATTGAGGTTGCTATGAGGCAGGAGATGGCTGTGCACATGTGCTGTATGAGAAGGGTGAGTCATGGTTTTGACTTTTTGTGCCATTCCCTCTAACTCGATCCCTTTACCAGTTACAGCATCCTTAACTGTCAAACATAGTTACGGTTTTCAGATGATTATTGTTGCCAACCACCAGAATTTGTACGTCCAGGCCCATGCGTGCTGCCACCGAGACGGCTGTGTAGAAGAGGTGGCTTTGCTCACATGAGTTGTTGTACCTGTCCCATAGGAGAGAGGAATTTTTTTTTCTTTGGGGCAAACCCAAAAAGTGCTACAATCACGAAGCCCTAGATTGTTTCAAAGAAACAGGTATAACTACCCGCTGGCACCGGCACGCATGCAGACAGCAGTGCAGCATTTATTATAGTTAGAGATAAAGGGCCTTAAATCATAGGTGTGCTGTGTCAAAGAAAAAACCAACAACAACCACGCGCAACAAAACCAACACTTCTCCCGCAGCTGATCAAAAGTAATGAGCATCACCCATAACAACAGCTACGCTGAGTGAAACTCGCTCTCCTCTGGGTATCTTTTATGTCTGGCAATGTGTGCATCACAACTTTATACAGCTTCCAAAAATAATTTGTTTAAAAGGTTCCTGGTTTATATTTGTTTCCTCATCTGTCATCTCAATAGATAAAATGAAACTTTATTAAAAGCCAGGCCTTGACTAACAGACATAATGAGTGGGTTTTGTCACTTTATTAAAACTCTCTGCGTGCCGGAATTAATTATATGCCTTTTGAAACATATAAAGAACTCACTACTGTAGGACAATAGCAACTTGATGGAGCACAGCAATAATACACTGTCTGTCATCAGTCTTGTTTTTCTACACAGCTGCTGGGCTGCAGTTAGCTGTCCTGGTACTGGTTTTTTCATGCTGCAGGGCCAAAAGCGGCAGTCATTCATGGTTATTTGCTATCACTGCAAGCATGAACCTCTTCATTCTGCAAGGATGTCTACTCCAACATGGCTCTTCTACGAGGAAGCTGATGCTGCTGATCATTCATGGGCCTCACCACCATGAGATGTGTTCTGCACCCGTGGTGCACACCAGCCGTGATCACTGCATTCGCACCAGAGCTGTAGCGCCGAACAGCACCTGGTGTTCATGAACCAAAGCACCATGAAAGGTGAACTTGTGGGTTCACCTGGTAAATCTGTCAGGTCCCACCTAAGGACTCAGCACCCAAATGCCACCATAAAATGCACTGCTACCCCTCAGCACCGTGCCACACTTTGCCCCACACGCTCCTCGCTTTGCTGGTTTGCACTTAACCGCCTGCAAAGCTGTATCCCTGATGCCAAACCTTAATAAGCTTTAATGAAAGAAATGCCTGCATCAAGATTTAAAAAAAAAATTATAAAATTGAAGTCTCTCATAAGTCACAGCAACCCAGTACTGGTATTGCTTTGCCAGGAGTCTGAGTCAGCCCTGGCACCATCCGCCAGCCCTTGGCCCTCCTTGCCTGGCACAAGGAGCGGATGCGCTCCGGGGGGTGATGGGTTGTGAACGATGGGCAGAGCCCTGGCCCGTGTGGTTGCGTTCGGTTTGCTTGTAGTTCAATACAACTGCGGGTTTGGAGCCCCAGATGCAGCCTGCAGCGTGTGTGTGTGTGTGTCATCTCTTCTGCCTTCATCTCTTGCAGCACGCACCAGTAAGCTGTGTGTGTAACGTACCTGCTGCTCCGAGCTGTGTAACTTGGCCCAGCGACCCCGGCTGCGCTGCTCGGGGCTGTCTGGCCTGGCTATGGCTGCAAAGGCGCAGTAGCAGGGCTACTATGGGACAGAAGAAGGCCAGTGGCACGCGACCTTGGCTGGAACAGTGGCATGCACAGCTTCACATCAGCATGGTGAAACACCGCCTCCCCCCCTGCACCCGAATCATCAGAGGCCAGCATTCATCAACAAAGCTTCTAATTTTTATTAAAATAAAGTGTAACCTTTTATTTTCCCTTGCTCCATTCCTCTAAGGAATGGCTTAATATGGGAGTTTGCTAATGTAGGATTGGTGTTACAACATACGCTGAGGCAAAAAAAAACTCAAGCCAGAGAAATCCCATCTTCAGTACATCAGCTTTTGTTCCCTTTCTGGCAGGAGGAGAATATGGAGGGCGACACTGAACGGCTTTAATGCAAATGGGAGCGTAGGTGCAAGAGGCAGTTGTGCTCCATTTCCCTCCATCCCCTGATCGTATCCCACCTTTAGGATCACGGAAAGACCCACCCAGTGCGCTGACTTGGACCAGCGATGCAGCTCCTCCCGGGAGGGGGCTGGCGAGCTCACGGGGCTGGCATCGGTAAACAAACACGCAGATGCCACCGTATGATTCCTTTTCCCTTTAAATTCATTTCAATCTTTTGAGAATTAGGAAGAAAAGCCAGAACAGTAATTCTGATTTTTAGATGACAGGATTGTCTTTTTCTCAGTAGGAAAAAAAAAGACTACTCCTAACATAGAGCGCAGCTGCAGCTCAGGCCAGAGCCCACCGAAGGCATCTCATTGACGTCAGGTTTGAACTACTCCTGTTTGCACGACTGTAGTCAGTGCAGCCATCACCCCTGAGGAAGAGTATGCAGAGCTGGGAGTTGCTGCTGGTTTAACATCACCCTGCCCTTCCCGGGCTGCGTGTAGTTTAGGTTTAGTTGTCTGTTAAACACATTTTTTTGATACATGAGAGATGGACATAAATAGTTAAAAGAAAGTGGAGAAATGGCATGATTTATAAAGATATTTGTTATAATGAACTGTTAGCAAAGGAAAAAAAACAAGTTAACATTCAGTACCATAGTCTGGAAGGTTGTCTATGTGTATTATTTCTGTGAGGGGGCTAAGATACAAAGCTTAGGGTGGTAAATACGCATATTTACTAAATAATGCATACTGCGCTAGCACACAAGTCAGAGCTGGCAGCTGGCAGCCCAGGTTGTGCTGCCTGATCCGTAAAACAGACAGAACCCAAACCCCTGGGAAAGCTGAAGGGATGTTTGTGCCCTTGTCTTGCCCTCACACCTTGGCTTGTCTGAGGTTTGCATTCCTTGGCGGAGCTGCCAAAACAAACCCCCGAAACACAGGGAGACCTTCGTTCAACTCCTCGCACCCGGAGGGTCACTGAACAGAGACGAGGTGGCACACTGGCTACTCCACCAAATGGCACCCCGGCACAGGCTGCGCTTCATGTTACGGTGTCCTGGCTGGCTACGTTCAATGGCTGCTCCTTAGCGGCTGCCAAAAATCCTTGTTCAATAGAAAAGCCCTATGAAAAGCGATGGTGCAGAGCTGTAGTTGGTAGAGTTTCTAGGGGCGCTTTTCAGAGGGCCCCTAAAATCAAAAGTTGGTCTTTAGAGACAACCTTGTGTGTCTGTCCCTCAGTTCTGCAGTCAAGAGGTTCTTCTTGGAGAACTGACCCTCCTCGACCACTGCTTCTTGTGCTGCCAACATATGTCTTCAGCTGTTCAGAGTCAATACCTTCTCTTGGCTTCCTGGTCCACCACGGGCTGACCCTCCTGCCCAGCAGCATCTGGTGGGAACGCGACACCGAGTCCCTGTGTACTGTCACCACCCAGGAGTTTGGTGCTCTCTTCTAGCTGGCGCATCTGCCTGCTTGCTGCTCGTTGCTGCTGCTCCTTCAGCTCACTGTAAGAACGGGAAAAGGTATGAAAGATGGACGTGACTGGGAAAGCCATCAGCAAAATCCCACTCAAGATACTGCTCAGGGCTACCACCTGTCCAGGGATGCTACGAGGCACCATGTCCCCATAGCCAACAGTTGTCATGGAGATCACAGCCCACCAGTAACTGGTGGGGACGCTTGTGAATTCTTGCTTGGCTCCCAATTCACTCTCAGCCAAGTACACCAGCGGCGAGAAGAGGGCCATGGCAACACAGAGGAAGAGCAGGAGGAGCCCAAACTCCCTGGTGCACCGGCGCACGGTAAGCCCCAGCGTCTGCAGCCCCAGCGAGTGCCGTGCCAGCCTCATCACGTAGAGGATGCGCAGAGCCCGTAGGAAGCGCAGCACCAGACCCACTCGTTCCAGGTACTTGTTCCCAGCTCCCCCACTGGGTTTACTGCTGTTTTTCGTGGAGACCATATCCACAATGAGAGAGACATAGAAAGGCAAGATGGCCAGGATGTCGATGATGTTGAGTGGGGTTTTCAGGAAAGCACACTTATTCTCTGCCTGGATGGATCGCAGCAGGAACTCAAATGAAAACCACGCCACGCACACCGTCTCCAGCACAAAGATGTCATAGCACTTCCGTGAGCATTCACCCTGGGGAGAAGAGGAGCAAGAAATACAGAAAAGGGGGAAGAAAATTATTTAGCCAGGGAGTGAACCAAAGAAACAGAGAGTGGCAGTTCTTAAAGGAAAGCACCACGAGAAATCAATATGAATTGTGAGGTACCAAAGTAAAATCATCGCTGCTAAGAGCAGCTGGAACGGATAACTAAAACCTGAGCTACCAGCTACATGTTTGGCTGCAGGACAGGTCAATGACGCTCAGAAGTATCCCGAGGCTGCCAAGAATTTGGCGTGATGGTATCAGCTGTCGGCCAGACAGCCCACTGCTGAAAGGCCAGTGGCTCACACCTCATTTCTAACTAAGCCTTTAACACCCTTTACAAAGGATTAGTACAGGCTTCACGGATCTTAATAAATGGGTGATCCCTCCCTTCCTTCCTGATCAATTATAAATTGCTTATAAATGGCTCATAAACACGTACAGCATTTTATGTTATTTGCTTGGAGCCATCTCTAATCTATTATTCACAGAATATAGAATAATTTTTATATTCCAGTGAACATTTATTAACACACTAGCCCTACAGTCAAAAGCTCACATAAAGTACTGATTAATATACGTATTTCTGAAAGAAAAAGTACCACTGGAATAGAGGGAGGGTCTGCATTTTTAATTACCTCACCTGTAACAAGTAATGACCACGGTGCCCTCCCCAAGCTTTCCGAGGCACTGGAAGAGTCCTCTTCCCTTGCAGGCAGGAAAATAAAGAGAACTTTGGTTCTCTTACTGTTACGATGCCTGTAAACAAGCCAGCCTTGGCACATTGGAACAGCAATAAACAACGATGCTGGTGATGGCTGCTCTTTGTTAATTCAACAGCACAGATACTATGGCAATTCTCTGCTACATCACTGTTAGTAACTCCAGCTGAATAATGATCAGCTTCTCTAAATAAACAGATTTGGATGTGGACAATTATAGGGCTAGTGCTGGTTCCTCTGTAAATGCTCATATAAAAGTGTTAATGCTCCGGGGGCTTTGAGCGGAAGGCAAGTGTATATTTACGTAAGGGATGTGTGTATTTATCCAGTGAGGCTGTTTGAACAGCTCATGAAAACTCTTGTAAGTATGTAGGAGTCCATCCATGCCAGTGGGGCGTGTGGCTCCCACTGAATGCAACAGGTACTAGGTACCAACGTAAAACCTCATTTTGCTCACACAGGCTAAATTATAGCAATAAAATATCACTGAAGAGTAGCGAGGCTGTGTCGAGCTGGTCCCCTTTTCACCACTGGAGAAGCTGAGAACCTGGCACATGTACAAACCAGTTCTGCCATGTGCTCACCACAGGTGAATTTTGCTAGGCAGAGCCAAGGAAAATTTTACTGCACAGCACCACGTCCTAACTTCATCCTTCTCTAAGTGTTTATGCACAGTTTTTTTCCCTGTTGTGAAAGAAAACAGCAAAGGAGCGATGAGACTTTTGCCCTCTTCGCTAACCACAGCATTCCCCAAAATGTCAGGGAGGGACTGGATACACGTTTCAAGGGCTGCTGCACCGCTGGCAGCAAGAGCAGTGTCATCACATTGAGTATAAAGCCTTGTGTTACCTCAGTATCATAACCAAAATGCCAAGGCACTCTCCTCATTTCACGCTTAAGAAGAGACTGAATCATAGAATCATAGAATGGTTTGGTTGGAAGGGACCTCAAAGATCATCCAGTTCCAACCCTCCTGCCATGGGCAGGGACACCTTCCACCAGACCAGGCTGCTCAAAGCCCCATCCAACCTGGCCTTCAACACTTCCAAGGATGGGGCAGCCACAGCTTCTCTGGGCAACTCAGGGCCTCACCACCCTCACCGGGAAGAATTTCCTCCTGATATCTAATCTGAATCTTCCCTCTTCCAGTTTAAAGCCATTGAGACAATGACTAAAGAGATGTCAATAGGAAAAGAAAACAAAAGTGAAAAGGAATCCTCAGAGCCCATGTTTTTAGTCCTTGTATCAAACACATTGAAAGATTGTAGTGCCTGGTATGTATACATTTTTTTTTTGTATTCCACTTTCAATTGGCACATGATGTACCTCCCACTGTTTCCCAGGGGGTCATGCTGATACAGAGAGAAAAATTTCTTGTCTCACTGAAACTGCTGTCAAGATTTTAAGCATACTGCAGGGAGGAAGGATAATCTTGTTTTACTAGTGTAGTAGCTCAGATGATAGCCTGTCTTTAACTTCCTAATTTTGATAGGTGTGAAGACTAGAAGGAGCTTAATTTATATCTGCCTCACCAAACTAATTTGGTCATAAATAAGTATATTTTTGTCACAATCATAACACATAGGACGAAAGATTTGTTTTTAGGGATTTCGCTCCTATCACAGCATAATTAAGCTGTCAGGCTCTCCCATCAGATACTTTCACACCACCGCACAAATCTGTCTCTGTGGGTCAGAGCCAAAGCTCAAAAAGTCAGTGGAAGGCCTTTGCCTGTGCCACTCTAACTTCTCACCTTATTACCAAGAAACCAGCCGTCAGACCGATATTGTCTCAGAGCCCTACTGCCTGGGAATGTCTCATCAGGATATGTTTGATCTCACACCCAAGGGCAATGAGTGCAGGCGATTTGCAGCTCCCGATACTATCCTTGCGCGTGCACGAAAGGATCAGGCTGAGATGTTAGGAAGACAACCCAGCGAAGAATAGCTATGGCTTCGGCAAAGCAGCAGCAATGGCAAGAAGGAATGTGCAAATTTGCTTTCTCTGAAAGGGACATCGCTACTTGGACCACCAGGTATGGAAACTAAGACGCAGCTTGCCTTAAGAGACCCACGTGGCAGGACGTGTTCTGGATTCTGATGTGCACGTATGTAATTTTCGTGCCACTAAAAGTTTAAGGAAAGTCAGAGAAGCCTATGGAGAATTTAGCCTTGGAATAGACCTACAGAGACATTAAGGCATTTAAGAGCTAATTTGGCACCTAATTCCCCCAGCACTCTCTACTTGGCACGTAAGGAAAGGAGACTCTCCAAAGTCCCTCTGTGTATGAGTTTTGGTGTGGGAGCAAACAGGAGTGAAAATTGTTCCTCATTAACAGACTACCAGTGGAGATGACTTTCAGAAGACGCCATCTGCCCTCCCACACTCTGACATGTTTATCCTGTGGAGGTTCACAAACCTACAGCTTTGCTATTTATGTCTCCAAGCTTCCTGCAGAACTACATCAAAAATACAAGCGCAGGAGCAGCCTGGCAACCTTTGCTCAGCTGAGCACAAGAGGCTTGGTGGTATCTGAAGCTTCTTGGGTCATCCAACATAGCAGAACTGAGCTGACATCTTTGCCCATCACTGGAATGAAGACCTGAAATGTACTCCATCCAGAGCTGATGTTGGGCTCTGTCTCTTCCCACTATCTACAGCTGACAGCGAACATCGTGAATGCCGAAATGTTTACTTTCAGTAGAGTGGAGCGATAATGCTCGGCTACACAGAGTTCATTTTAATGGGATGAAACAATCCCCTCTTTTAGCTAATGCATAATTATCTGCAGCAAAGTGCTAGTCTTTCTCAGTATCATTATTAACCTATTGCAATCTGAACAAGCCAGGCTCCGTCCAAAGGCTGTCCTGAGAATAAGAGGGTCTGAACAGCTTTTAGAAAACAGACCTGTGCGTCAATTAACCTGCCAGGGGCCTTTTTTTCACTAATTAAATGTCTTCTTGTCCCCTGGACCATGTTTCAATATCATCTAGGTATAACCTATTATTATCCTCACATGAAATCAAAAGCAGTAACAGCAAAAATGTGTTTCAGGCTCTTTGCTTCTTTCAGCTGCAGCTGCTTTTCCTTGCAGTTTTTTTCCCTTGATTACAGCATTGCAGAAAGAAAAAAAGCAATTTTTCTCTTTCTAAAACTTCTAACTATGTATCTGAGTCCAACTGGACGCTGTAACTCTAATGAGGGTTTTGAGGTTTTTTCCATTCAAGAAAACAAAACAAAAATGTGCAGAAAGACACACACACAGATGGAAAAAAGCAATCAAGAATTAATCAGTCATTGGAATAAGAGAAAAACAAGTCCTAACAGAATAGGATAGCATCCTGCCCAAAATAGCTCCATATCAAATCTGTATGTTCTCGAAAAAGATCAAGTTATATCAACTCATGGTCATCAACACGTACATTAACAACTACATACTGCTTTTTACTTTTTGTAAGCAAACTAGCTAGCTCTCATACTAACTAACCAGATTTCTTCGTCTTGTAACCTAATGGATACATTTTTATGATTACATTTTCATACCTGGCTTTATGAAACTCGGCCACAGGAAAACTTTTTGTAACAATTTGATTTCTTTTGGTCTTTTAGAGGTCTGAACCAAAAATAGCATGAATGGCAATCACAAAGGACAATCCCATTGCACTTTCCAAGTATTACAAGATTAGCATTCTTTTTTTTTTTAATGTGCATATAACCATGCCATTAAATAAACAATATCTTAGGCTTTTGATTACAAAAAGCAGTGGTATAACAAAAATACATAGAAACAGTTGTCCTTTACAAGATGCATATGTTTCTTTATGTGTGTACATGTGTTTTATTCAAACAGCAAGTAGATTTTTTTTTTCCTGTGCAGAAATTACTTGAGTATGGGGAAATATCTGCAGTTGCAGAGGATTTGGGGGCCATATACTAATGATAACACAGGACATAAGAAAAGAAAAGAAGGAAAGTCTCAGTGAGTAATTCTATGCAGTCAAATTAAAGTGAGTCTCCTTCAATAGGATTTATAGAAATTTGCTGTCAAAGGGCCAACTGCAGTATCTTTCTTCTGGAGAAACATTTTCTTTGCCAAAGGTTCCTTTGGCAAAAGGAAAATTACAAAAAGAAAAGCTGGTGTCACTGGAGTTCAAATCCAGCTGTACTCACCGCTCCGCATGGTCTGTCTAAAAATTGCAGGCATCTTTCAGAAACATTTTGGTTTGGCTTGCAGGGTCCCTTTCACTGGTACTTCCCTGTACTGTGCCTCAGAAAAATTCTCCACTCTGTCTTGTGTGACTTCTTGACCCTGCCTTTGTCCTCTGGCCTCCTGAGAAGAAATTCTGACTCTCCTCTCCATTCTTGCAGCCTTTGATGCCATCTTCCCCCTCGGGCATTAGAAGATGTCAAAAGCCAGATCACCTCTAACCGCCCCAGTTCTTTCGTTGCTTTGCACACACATTTTTGTACGGTCAGCAGCTCCACAGTACTTTCAAGGAAGAAACTTTAATGCTGCCCACTTCCCCTTACAGTGAAGATTTCCCTCCCTGTGAAATAGATGTTAAGCAAAAAAAACCAACTCAAACATGAGAGGCATTGCATGCAAAAACACTTACACAAGCTTTAAAATCATGACATTTCTAAAATGATATTTTTGCTCTCTTCCACTTGCCCCTTGTTACTTGAGCCTTTTGGGTCATATATTCCAAGTGTTTCTCTGTGCACATCGGATCAAACCCTTTCTTAACAACAATGTGGAACTTGAAATTCTGATGTAACCGACGTCTCAGCACCAGAAATCAGCTTGAGGGGACCTGCAGACAAAGTCCCTGAGGCTGCTACACAAGGTCTGCCCGCAGCGTGGACACAGTGCTGCAGAGAGCGAAACAGTCCCCAGCCCAGCGGCTTAGGGGGTTCTCCTCGGATTTGGGCATGAGGCTGAGATGCCCGTTTCAATGAATGTCTGCAGGGAGATTCAGAGGACAGACCCCCCCCCCACTTCCAATTATTCAGCAGCCCAACACTTGGAGCACTTGCCCGGCTCGGGAGAGATCCAGCTCCTGCTCGTAAGTCGGCAGGGTGGAAGCCTGCACCTGGCTCTGTCCCAACCTGATGTGGGTCTTTGTGGAGCACCGGGTGCTGGGTCACCGGGTGCTGGGTCACTGGGTGCTGGGTCATCACCCCTTCTCATCCCGACTCTTGCTGTGAAACAAAGAAGCCTTCCCTGAGAAAAATTCCAGCAAAACAGCAACATTCCCAGAAACGTCCCTCCCCAACAAAACCCAAAGCTTTTGCTCACGGTGGTACTCTCCGATGAAAAGCAATTTTCTGAGGAAAAGTGATTTCCTGATGAAAGCATTCAGCTAATTTTTCACAGTAAGGATGAGTGCATGACCCTTGCGATGTGACCCGCTGTTGGAAGGGCAGCTTCACACCCTGCCCTCGGGGGCAGGCACCCTCCCCTCGCCACTGACCACCTACAGACTTGGCCACTGTAATTCCCTACATCTGCCGTTACAGCTAGGGTCAGGCTGAACTTGCAGCAGCCTGCTCGGAGTATTTCTTGTGCTCCTGAGCAAAGATGATTCAGCTACTGCACAGCCTGTCCTCCAGGCTGGTTGGCTGTGATTTCAAAGTAACCATTTCTGGTTTTAAAGTCACCAAGGGGCCATGAAAGAGCCCTCTGCTTCTTGCTGTACACACTTTGATCTGTAACTAGAGCTTGGTTTGTGCTTCATCTTCAGCCCAGCTGCTAGAAAAGGTAACCAGAACCTTACCTTCAGTGGGGATGGCTGTCGCTAACGGTTTGCAGTCACACGACGCACACAAGATAGCTCTTATACAATTGTTCCTGTACAGCTTGTCTTTGTTGAAGAGAAAAGGCAAGGAGGTGGGCAGAAGCTATACCTACTTTAGACTTAGCTCTCTGGATTTCCTTTGATCCCGAGACAGCACAGCCCCAAATCCCCAAATCCCCACTTCAAAACCTCTCAGCCTGTCATTTTTATTCTGCCAGTGAAGCTGCAAATAAACATGGAACACCGACAGGAACAAAGGAGCTGCCAAAAGACTATGGCGACTGCTAGAAGGTAATTTCAGGGTGTGCTAACCAGAGTCTAATCAGTTTGTAAAATTACACGGGGTGCTACTCAGTTACAGTCGTGGAGCCAAGGGGTTACTGAGACACAGCTACCGGCATGTGCCTTGCGTTTCTGTCTCAAATTGCTCTTCCGCCATGCAACTACGAGGCCAAATGGCCATGTTCGTGGAAAGCTCAGAAACAGGTCCGCGAGCTGCAGGGAAGAGAAGACCACGTGCATGAGGAGCTTACTTGTAGCCTATGACCACTCTTGCAGACTGAATAGGTGGGAGACGAAGATGGCACTCGTGACCCAGGAGGCTGCAGAGGGAACCAGCTGAGTTTCCTTGAGTTACTCTGCCCACTCCACAAGCAGCCTTGATCCTTTGGGCCATCTCAGCCCCAAACTGTACGACCAAAATTAGATACCGTAGGTAGGACTTGGGTTTCTAAGCCATATTGAGCCTTGAGACCTGTCTAACTGTCACCTATTTTCCCTGCAAATGCCGTAGATGTCTTAAGAGCTTTACTCTGACTGCATGGATTTGGCATATACATCCGAGAAAGACACAGACACAGGAGATTCGATCACCTACCTACAAGGCAAGGCTGCTGTTGTGACCCTAAGGCTGTCCTCCACTTCCCTGCCTCCCCCCTGCCACAAGCAGATATATTCTTAGGTCCACTGTCCTGCTTCTTTTTTGCCCAGGTAGAGTTGCCGGGAAGAATGTAAAGCGGGTAAGTACAGATGCACAAAATGCTTTCTCATTAACATCTCCTTCTCAACCAGCTTTTCTCACACCTGCATCCGCTTTCAGCACACACTTCTCCAAAAGCAACAGTATTTGTTAGAGGGAAACGAATGTTATCTGGCTCTACTTTATGGAAAGCAACCAAAAACTAATATCTGCAAGAAGCATCTAAAGAATAAAACAGATCATAAATACCTATGAAACAGAACACCATCAACTTGCCTGATTTTCAGATGCCTATCAGGAACAACACAGCACCGCACTTGGAGAGGCTGGGG
>NW_009613289.1:36155-36378 GCF_000690535.1 Cariama cristata | reverse complement strand
ATGTAAAGACATCTAACATCTTAAAACTCCTCAGACTCTGTGACTGTGCCTGGGAGCAGCCTGAGGGAACAGTACGTGCTCCAGCAGCCGGCTGCTGCTATCTCCCTGTCTGATCGCACCACAGCCCAGGAGAGAGGGGCTATACTGGAACTTAAGGAGGAGCAGTGTGCCCTGGGTAACATTTTCTTTATGTTAGAGCAAGTGCAAAGTCCTGCACGCGGGC
>NW_009613289.1:6102-36093 GCF_000690535.1 Cariama cristata | reverse complement strand
GGCATTGGTTGACGAGAAGCTCACCATGACCTGGCAATGTGCACCTGCAGCCCAGAAAGCCAACCGTATCCTGCGCTGCATCAGAAGAAGTGTGACCAGCAGGTCAAGGGAGGGGATTCTGCCCCTCTGCTCCGCTCTGGTGAGACCCCCCCTGCAGTACTGCCTTCAGCTGTGGGGCCTCCAACACCAGAAGGACATGGACGTGTTGGAGCGAGTCCAGAGGAGGCCACAAAGATGATGCGAGGGGCTGGTGCACCTCTCCTGTGAAGCCAGGCTGAGAGAGTTGTGGTTGTTCAGGCTGGAGAAGAGAAGGCTCCGGGCAGACCTTAGAGCAGCCTTCCAGTACCTAAACGGGGCCTACAAAAAAGCTGGGGAGGGACTTTTTACAAGGGCATGGAGTGATAGGACAAGGGGCAATGGCTTTAAACTGGAAGAGGGAAGATTTAGATTAGATACTGGAAGAAATTCTTCACTGTGAGGGTGGTGAGGCAGTGGCACAGGTTGCCCAGAGAAGCTGTGGGTGCCCCATCCCTAGAAGCATTCAAGGCCAGGCTGGATGGGGCTTTGGGCAACCTGGTCTGGTGGAAGGTGTCTATGCCCATGGCAGGGGGGCTGGAACTAAATGGTCTTTAAGGTCCCTTTCCAACCAAACCACTCTGTGATTCTTTGAGGATACTTCTTAAGACTCTGCTCCATTCTCACTGTCTAGTAACACCCTCATGGACTAGTATTCCCTTTACTTTGTATTTCTTTGGTTTTCTCATGTTTGTAATCTGCTTCACTGCAGTAAGTACACACAGCTTCTCATAACCTGCGGTTTTCACTCTTGAAACAAGAGCCTTGACACCAATTCCTTCTTGCTTACCAAACACACAACACGCAAAACAACCAACACTTGTATTTGGAGCTAGCTGATAGGTCCCAACATATAAGTGAAAGATTCAACTTGTTCAAGAACCACCCATGTTTAACAAGGATGATTCGAACTGGAATGAGTTGGAAGAGTAAGCCAAGGTTACTTGGATGGCTAATGAAATGGAAAACCTATCTTAAAAACAGACAATTAAATGCATTTGACTTGTTTACCACCATCAAATGAAGGCAGAAAAGAGACATGTTTGCTGTCTATAAATATAGCAAGGGCATAAAGAGAAGCACTATTTAATGGCATGGTCAAATGTTTTCATTCAGGTCTATCTGGACCCGCTGAAAGTACTGCTACCTCCATCTACTACCTGTCTGTTTGAAATCCACAGCTCAGCCCACAGAATGGGACATACGATTCCTTAATCCTCTTCAGTGCAAAGTCAAACAGGGTAACTCACCAGTTGGTTATGCTACAACAGTTGACTTTTTGTTCAGGAGTGGCTGGGAAGGGCAACACCATCAGCTAAGTAAAGGCAACCAACAAGTGAGGTAGGAGCGGGAAGGAAAGGGACCTCACGTGCTCAGTTTGCACTAGCTATTTGCAAAGAGAATCCATCACTCACTGAAAGGACGGTGTTGGCAAAAGAACAAATAGCTACACCAACTTTCAGAATCTGGACTCCAGCAACACATGAGGTTCCAAAAGATTCCCCCTTGCAATAACATATACGATGAAGCTTCTCAGTTTCTGGAAATGGTGGTGTGATCTGCTACCCACGCCAACAGGGGTCTGCACCCACCTCAGAGAACCCTTCCAAGTCCTACCTGCCCATAATGTTCAACTAGCAAAGGAAATTATATGCTTCATGCTGCTGGAGCTGGGCCTCGGGGGGTCTGAGATCCCCACCTGGCTTGTCCACAGCTTTCGTCTGTGCATATGTGTAAGACATAAGTAGGCTATTAATAATATTTAGATAATTACAACCTATACATACAAGAATAGGTTTACTGCCATTTGTTTGAACAAATATTCTGAGTCAAAACACTGCTGTTGTATCTGGGGTCTGCTTGGGCAATGTTACAACCTCCCAGTGCCATTTGGAAATGGTTTGAAGACAAATAGCTACACAAGAAGACATGGGTCCATGAGAAGAAGGTATTATATTTGAAACTCAGCAACTCCCATGGCATTCAAGGCAGGATTTCACAGGCCACTGCCCACATGGCTTGCTTTCTGGCAGCTTTGCGCTGTTGTATCTGGGGTCTGCTTGGGCAATGTTACAACCTCCCAGTGCCATTTGGAAATGGTTTGAAGACAAATAGCTACACAAGAAGACATGGGTCCATGAGAAGAAGGTATTATATTTGAAACTCAGCAACTCCCATGGCATTCAAGGCAGGATTTCACAGGCCACTGCCCACATGGCTTGCTTTCTGGCAGCTTTGCCCTGCAGCAGACTCTCTCTGTGGGAAACACCCACAGGTGACACAGCTGTCCAGGTGTGTCCATGGTTCCCACATGTGCTTGGACCAGGCACAACCTGCACAGCCTGACCTCAGGGGACTGCTCAGAACAGAGGATTGATTTATCAGAGTCACTGCGACGGACAGAGGCAGTAACGCAGAAAAAAGAATGATCATTTCACCAAGCAATGGTGTCCTCCAAAGAACAGCTTCACTCGAGAAACACTGACGTTCTTAGTGTTTCTGAGTAAAAATTACCCCAGAATTTTCTATTTCCAGAAAGTTTTTCTTGGTTTTGGCCCACTTTTTCACTGAAATTGAAAGTAAAAAAAAAAAAAAGAGAGAATAATTAAGCACCAGAAGTCTCCTTGCTGGCAAGTGTCCCCCTCTCCCCCTGATTTCACATGAACTAGAAATCTTCCTCCTCAGCCCACTCTCTTTTCCAGCTCTGATAGAAGCATCATATCCCCTGAGGCTTGGAAACTACAATGCTTTTTTAAAAAACGCATTCTCTGTAAACCTAAGCAGATGCTTAATCCTGAGCTTTCACGTGAAGAAGCTTGGTTACCTTGCAAATTAGCAAATCTCCTGATTTCTGGAGAATAATCCTAGCTTGCATTTTCTATCCTAGCGCTCTGAAAACAAGACAGACGCCATTCTTGCTTGAAAAACTTGAGCAATGGCACTTGGCACTTACAGCACACCTGCTTCTCATAAACACGGCAGGACTGCAAAAATAAAGACGGGAGTTATCTCCCGTAAGTGGCATCATAAATCAAAACACTGCAGAAGCAGACCAGGGCTGAGTCCTCGCCAAGGGCACTTAAGTGCAGTTTGAACAGTTTCCCCAAGGAATAACAACACCTAGTCTCAATGCTTCTGAAAGGACCAGCCTAAGAAAGACAGGGTTGTCTTACAAAGCAGTGGCATCCTCTTTTCACAGAATCACAGACTCAATGAGGTTGGAAGAGACCTCTGGGATTGTCAAGTCCAACCTTTGCCCTAACACCACCATGTCAACTAGACCATGGCACTAAGGGCCACGTCCAGTCTTTTCTTAAACACCTCCAGGGATGGGGACTCCACCACCTCCCTGGGTAGCCCATTCCAACGCCTAACGACCCTTTCTGTGAAGAAATGCCTCCTAATTTCTAGCCTGAACTTCCCCTGGGGCAGTTTCAGGCTATGCCCTCTTGTCCTGTCACTGGTTACTTGGGAGAAGAGACCGACCCCCACATGGCTACACCCTCCTTTCAGGTCCTCGTAGACAGCGATCAGGTCTCCCCTCAGCCTCCTCTTCTCCAGACCAAACACCCCCAGCTCCCTCAGCCACTCCCCACCAGACTTGTGCTCCTTCACCACCTTCGTTGCCCTTCTCTGGACTCACTCCAGCACCTCAAGGTCTTTCTTGTAGTGAGGGGCCCAGAACTGAACACAGCACTCGAGGTGCGGCCTCACCAGTGCTGAGTACAGGGGGACGATCACTGCCCTGGTCCTGCTGGCCATGCTATTCCTGATACAAGCCAGGATGCCATTGGCCTTCTTGGCCACCTTTTCTTCTTCTCCTCCTCAAGCCTGTCTCACGCTAAAAAAGGAACTCAGTCTTCTTGTCTCTCTCTCTCTTAAAAAGAACAACTGCTTGTTATCAGCATTTAAAAACGTATTTTCCCTCTTATTTCCCCCAGTTTTCCCCTTCTTTCAATCTCTGTTTTAGAAGCTGTTCTCCTCCTCCTGCCTCCCACTCATTGCTGGTTCTATTTTACTGACCCACATTAGTTTTACTGGTTCCCACAACCCTGTAACCTGCTATAAAAGTTGGAGGTGCCTGGTTTTTCTCTTGGAGGAGAGGAGGACAGAGTCAAGCTTACTCTTTTCCTCTTACATTTTTTTCCAAATGTGTTTTTCTCCCCCTCTCCTTTCCTTTATCCTATTATCTGAAAGCAAGTGAAGGATTTGTCTGTGTTGCCTGTGGGTAGATTTGCTCCCCTGCTGGTAGTGGCTCCATCGGGGCTGGCAGTCTGCTTCCACATTGCCCTTGCACAGAAATACTGTAAGCCGTACTCCTGCACTTGCAAAGTGGATGAATTTTTGCAAGGTGCATCTAACCACTGCCAAATGCTGCACTCTCATATTTTCTCTTTCTGCTGAAGGCAACGGTAACAGTGTTTTCTGTGACAGCAGTGCAGAATATAAGGACTGTATCACTTACCTTAAATTAGCCAAAATTTCTACTGGCTATGAAGGCAACTAGCTGTGGACTGGGAGCAAATATCCACAGAAAATAACCATTCAGTGCATGGACCTTTCTTGAAGGTGCTGCAATTTCTGTTCTGCCGTTCTCTATCCAGTGCAGCGTGTGCCAAGTTTCCAACACAGCTCAGGATGTATTGGATGGCTGGGACCTTCACACTATTCTCTGTATTTCCTATTTCTATTCAGGCTCAGAAAACGAGCTGGAGCGGAGGGAAAGGGAATGTGTGCACGCCTGCATGGGAAGGTGAGGGTACGAGGGCCCTGCCAGTGAATGGCAAGAGGGCTGGGCTCCCATGTGTCTTGGTGAACTGCCCATTCTGGCCGAGGCATCCTGCTCGTGAGTGACCCACAAGCTCAAGTCTGACCAGGACCTAATACTGGGAGACTACACCCCACCAGTAAGATGTCCCAGCCCCTGTAGCACCCTCTGCAAACACAGTCAGTGCTGGACAAGATATCTTGGTCAGGATGCTGCCTTCATGGGGCCAGACTCATGCCATGCCACTCCTCTTCAGAAAGCTTCCAAGCTTCTGAGGTTTTCTGGCTGCCCTTGCCTTTAATCACAATTATGAACTGCCACTGCTCATTTCATCTTACTGATGACTTCAGGTCCGAATATATACAAGGGCCAAGGCAGGCCCAGACGTATAGCATCCTTGCTGGCATCTCCTGCACGGGGGGACAACGCTCCTGCATCAGTGAGTCGACGATGGGACAGCAATTGCTCACCGAGCTGTAGGGCCAGAAGGGGCTCTTGAGGAGCAGAGGATTTCACCAAGTGGCTCATGAATCACATGCATGGTTTCAACTGAGCTAAGACATAATATTTAGAAGGACTGACTACATGAGATGTACTCAAGCATTTTGGCAAGATGGGCAAGCATTGGGCAAAGGCTGGATCCCAGAGGTCTTTTTCAACCTAATCGATTCTTGTGATTCTTCTGATCTCTAGATAAATGGTTTCCATTGTTAATGATCCACACTGTAATACACTTTGTTTAGAGCATGACTTTGTCTAGCTGCAGGTTCCAGTTACTGTTCACTGTTGTCCACAGACATTCTCTTACTCTGCTGTTTACTGCATTAAAAACTCTCCTAGTGTCTCACCAAAAAGCAGAATTTTCAGATTTTAAATAATTCTTTAAACTTTTTTTTTTTCAGCTTACCTGCTTAATGGATACCAGTCTGGACACAGTATCTCAAGTCTCATACTTTGCCACTTAACTAGCATATCAGATGGGAAATCGTGCAGAGCCAGTAGTTCACCAGCATCTCAAAATTTTTTTTGAGTCCTCACTTTCCAAAAGAGTCTTTTGTCCTGGGCTCTCTATGCTCTCTACACTTACAGGTTGCACTCTCTGCTGATGAACACGCAGTTACCTCCCCATGTTCAAACCGGTTCAGCTAACTGTGCCACATACTTCCAGTCCCTGACCAGCGTGTCAATTCTGTGCTACCTGTACATTTCATTTGCAATTGTTTTATATTTTCTTCCAAATCACCAGCAAACCACCTAAGTAGCTCTGGGCCAACACCAGGGACACTTGCATGCCCTTCTGTGTATGCTGTGACTGGATGATGATTTCTCATGTTAGTTTTCTGCTACTTTAAGATCTAAGAGAAATTTTAAAAATATTTAGTAAGGGAGGTAAGTTTTGGAAAAACGTCATTTTTATTAAGGAAGGATGTTGTGTGACACTAATTGAAATATCTTACAGAAGTATAAGTACCTACATCAGAAGTTATTTTTTTCAGAAAACTTCATAACCTCATACTAAGTTGACTAATGAGTGGTGTTCTACATAGACTAGAATTAATTATGCTGATGTCCTCAAAAACGTTGCCAATTGTACTCAGTACCATCTTTTTCATGGTTTTACTTGGAACTAATACCATGCTTAGCTTTAGAAAATCCAATAACCATACAGTTTTCTCCTGGTCCTTTCTTAAGCCTTTGTTAAAAACCTATTCCAAAAAAATGTTTTAACCTTTTTATTTTTTTTTTTCATTTGTATACTGCTCTTCTAACTTAATTTGTCTTGAATCTAAATGTCTCCATGGACACGGCAAAAAGTCCCCAATTTCAAAAACTTCTATATTTCATCTCAATCACCACATTTTAAACAATGAAAATGTAAGCATTTATAATGTTAAATGATTTAGTTCAATATTTCTAAGTGCTGTACACATGAATCAGCTCATTCCCTCAGCCTAGCTATATGAGGTCTAGCCAAAGGTAAATCTGGTTGCTTTCTTTCATTCCAAACCTCCAGAATTGATAGCAACAAATCCTGGAGCTCTGAGATGAAATTTCCAGATGATATCTTTATTACGAATAAATGAAAGATTCCCCTCTTTCAGAACACTAGGACAATACTCAATAAGCCCATAGAGCACAACCTCTCTTGCAAAAGGTAGTGGAGCAATCTATGGAGTGAAGAAGCTAACCTGTACTCTCAGGATATTACAGAGCAGGCTATACCGAGTAGCTGTAGTAATTTTACAAACATGACTGGAGGCCAAGCAACTATTATTGTGAGATTGCTTCAAAGACTCCCTGGATGATTTACCTGGAAGTCAGGAGAATAAACCCACAGGTAGGTATGTAGTTATGGCAGTGAAATCAGAGAAATATGAAAAGAAATTAAATATGGAACATATTTTGCTGGGTGAGCCACATTGCATCAAACATAAACCAGTTAACAACATGACAAAGTTATCAATGCTTTTATGGAAGAGTCTCAGCTGTTTACTTGTCACTAACGTTGTATTGCAGCATATTTCTACACTAGTTAAAAGAAGACCTGAGCTTGCTATTTATTCATGAGAAGATACCCCGTAGACTGAAAGAGTTCATTAGCACAGCATAAAGTTATTAACAAGTCAACAGGAATTTTATCTTATTCAACTCTTGCCTCATGCTCAAGCTAACAGTGCAGAGAAATACTCTCCATTTTTGACTTCTAAGCCTAAAACACTGGAGAGAGCCTCACGTGGTTCCCAAAGTCTGTATCGCAACCTACCATCCTCAAAATCTTCCAAGGCAGCTCCTTGTCCCATTAGGATTTCTCTCTTTACTTGGGAAAAGCAACTCGGAAGAAGACACTGCAGTGAGACCCAAAGTTGGTAAGAGCCAGGCATGACTAGCTCAGGCGGTAACTTTGCCGAGATGGGGAATTCTGAGCAGAAGATCTGCAGGCTCACTGTGGGACTCCGCACAAACCTGTTCCACAGCGCCACGTCCTCACCTCCTCCAATCTAAAGGTAACTCTTAGTGAAAGAAAATACAACATTCCTCCTAACCCTCCTCCAACAGAGAAAGATTTTTCTTACTGGGACTGTGTTTCCTTGATCTTCTTTTGAAGGAGCTGCCACATCAAAACAACTAGACCTGCCTGCTAAAGTTTAAATAGCTTCAAGCAACCAGGAAGGCTGGATTTTTTTTTTTTCAGGGGAGAGAGGACTTCAGAAAGTAAGTTGTTTTTTTTTTGTCCTAGGAGCAGCAAGCAAGCCAAGGAGAAAAAATAGCAAGAGCTCTCCAAAAGTAGTCATGAGTAACAACTAGTTGTTATGCAGCACTCTGTCCACACAACCAATATCAAGAATAACCCATCATTCCTTCAGACTTTTTCTATTCATTAGCAGCTGAAAGTAGCCTTGCAAAGGGAAAGGACTATCTCTGAAAAGAGTTGGCAAAGCTGGTGCATGGTGCAGTATTTGGTCAGGGGGTTTCCAGGCAGCTGGCGTCTTGGGCAGTGGTGGGCAGAGCAGGCACAGTGGGCAGCGTTGTGCACCAGCGATGCCGAGGACTCACAGCCCCAAATGTGTTTCCCTAGTGTGTAAATACAGCAATCCTGAACTCGGTGAAATAAATGGATACCGAGATATGCTCTAACGCTAACAGCTGGATTTGAACAACCAGTAAAGGAAAGATTTAAATTCAGATCCACAAGGGAAAGATTAATACCTCTATTCTTTTACATTAAGGACTGTATCGTTCAGATGGTTCACAGACAAGCACAGTAAAATGATCAAAGGACATGATCACCACTTCTTGATATTTGCAAAGAACATTTTGCCATTAGCCTTATATTTGCAAATTCCACGGGAGTCAGATAAAAGATGCACACCACTCAAAAAACCCACACAATTCAACATTAAAGATTTAGATTGAGCAGTGCAGAGGTTCTCGACTCCTTGATTTTAAAGCTCTCTGTGTGACCCACAGAAGGAACATCACTTTTATCTTTCAAACCTCATCACTTTTAATGGCTTTCAGACAAACCTGACCTGTCTGAAAGGCAACATGCACAGCAAATTTCTCTGATCATCAGATAGCAGCTGGGAGACCAGACTGTGATGACTCAGACTTGCACTGTAGAACTTTGCAGCTACTCCTCAGTTTTGGACTCTAAGGATTATCATATAGTAATTGCACCTTGCATGAACTAAGTTGGTCTTACTTATGAAAAGAAAAAAAAATTCCTTGCTTAGAAACCTAGCTGCATCATGAGGAATGTGCCCACGTACACCTGAACAGCAGCGTAGATGTGATTTTTATTTCTGTTATGATGATGGTCATAGACATTGCGTTTAAGATTTTCTGTCCCAAAGCATTCACAATCTAAGTGCAGGACTACACAGAACAGGTGATGAAACTACAGGAGGCAGATTGAGCACATAAACAACAAAGCAAGCTTTTGCTTATTGCTGATGACTACAGCGGTGGGTAAAGGATGCTCTCAAAGCTTGTAATTTGGACTGCATGTTACCATTTTGATTTAACTACCATCTAAGCAGAAAGCCTACTTTTAAGCTTATGAAAGAAAAAAATAAGAAACACTTTACTTTTAGTTAAAATACAGCTCTGTAGTGCTGCAAGTCCTACATCCCTTAAGCAAGGGCATGGGAATGTGCAAGTGAACATGAATCTCATGTGTCTACACGAACTTCCTTGTGCACAATGTTGTAGAAAAGGCAGGTGACAATTGTTACTGAGTCATTTGGTCTTCCCCTGGCCTCCAGCCAGCTGTGGCCTGAACTGCCCATAGGAAACACAAAATGCAAACTAGCAATGTAGGAGACGAGTCCATCAGCAGATCAGTTCAGATGCCGTAACTGGTGATATTGTTACAGCTCACAGTTTTTGCATTTAAGCAGCAGAGCTGAGAATTCTCAGATGATCCCCAGGGAAATTAGTCCAATTCCTCAAGATTCTTTTTATAAAAAGTCACTCTCAGTGCCTATATACTATAAATAGCTATCTGTAATATCAGCAGGGAGATTTTTTGAAACACATGTTTTATGTTGACTGTGTTGTAATCTCTAGAACAGTTTATTCCACAAAGAAAGGAAAAACACAAGCTGCAATTTTATTAAAATTTTCATTCACGAAAACAAACCATCTATGCATCACATAAACATGTGACTCTAAGTTAAAATAAAGGTCTCAGTATCACATGCAGAAAAACAGCTGAACAGTCACAAAAGAGAGAAAGTGCTAAAAAGGAGGTCTCCAGTAATGAAAAGCTCCATTCCAGACCCTGAAGCAGAGTGCTATCTTAGGATAGAAAGCACCAACAATAACAACTGTTTTCCTCCTTTACATTACTTTTTGCTGAAATAAGTAAATGATTTAATGTAAAAATGACAGTTTTCCCCACCCAGAAGTACCTCAAACTGCAAGAGTTTTGAGACAAGATGATAACATTCATTCAACAAAATGCTTGGCATTTCTGACACACTGAGGCCCTGAATATTTCTATTTCTTCCTAATTAGCTATCTATTTAGATTACAAACCTAAATAAATCAATATTTATAACCACAGAATCACAGAATGGTTGAGGTTGGACAGGACCTCTGGAGGTCATCTGGTCCAGCCCCCTCCACCCGCTCAAACAGGGCCACCTGGTTGCCCAGGACCGTGTCCAGATGGCTTTTGAATATTTCCAAGGATGGAGATGCCACAACCACCCTGGGCAATCTGTGCCAGTGCTCAGTCACCCTCACAGTGAAAAAGTGTTTCCTAATGTTCAGAAGAAACCTCCTGTGTTTGTGCCCATTGCCTCTGGTCCTGTCACTGGGCACCACTGAAAAGAGCCTGGCTCTGTCCTCTTTCCACCCTCCCGTCAGATATTCATACACACTGATGAGACCCCCTGGGGCCTTCTCTCCTCCAGGCTAAACAGTCCCAGCTCTCTCAGACTTTCCTTGTATGTGAGATGCTCCAGTCCCTTCATCATCTTCATGGCCCTTCATTGGACTCTCTCCAGTACGCCCATATCTCTCTTTTCCTGGGGAGCCCAGAACTGGACACAGGACTCCAGGTATGGCATCACCAGTACTGAGCAGAGGGGAAGGCTCACCTCCCTCAACCTGCTGGCAATTCATTGCCTAATACAGCCCAGGATACCAGAAGCCACCTTTGCTACAAGGGCACGTTGCTGGCTCATGGTAAAACTTAGTGTCTACCAGGACCCCTCGGTCCTTTTCTGCCAAGCTCCTTTCCGGCTGGATGGCCCCCAGCATATACTGGTGTGTGGGGTTGTTCCTCACCAGGTGCAGGACTCTGTACTCTCCTTGCTGAGCTTCCTGAGGCTCCTGTCCACCCATTTCTCCAGCTTGTCGAGGTCATTAGGGATGGCAGCACGACGCCCTGGTCTATCAGTCACTTGTCCGTCTACGAAAAGCTGCTGAGTATTATTATACAAGACTCTCTTAACCTTGTCTGAACTTACTTTTGTGTGTACCATGTGAAATGAAATCTTTAGTCACAAGAGTGTTTAAAACTCGCATTCACAATTTTATCTATTCCCCATCCTCACCAGCGTGAAAGTTGAAGCACAGTGTGTAAATTAAGCTTAGAAGGTTAAATAGTTTCAGGCTTCTTTATGAGCTATTATTAACTTCATTATTTATGAGTCTCTTTGTTGTAATGTTCTTCAGCTGAAGGTTATTGAACTGTAACTTCCTATCACAGCATCTTTAATTAGACCAGCTTTTCCCAATCCGTTAGAAAGCACGGTGAAGAAGGAAGTCCTCTCTGATCGTCTTCTGTTTTACACTGTGGTACTACAAATGATTGAGCTCAGTGGGACTCAGGCCTATAAATGCTTTTGTGAATCAGGACAAAATGTTTTATCTTAATCTCTGAGTTCACCACCTTTTTCCTGTGATGAGGAAGACTGTTTAACAAAAGAAAGATGCTTTCTCCTTCAGATAGAAATGGTCGACATTTCTGTTTTCACGAAGAAAAAAATGAAGAGTCTAGTATGATGAGCATCTAGTTTTCAGTTGAATCTCTCAATGCCTTTTGGTTGTTCAGCTCTTACTGTGTTTTACATTACATTTACATTGCAGCTTTCGGTGTAATGTATCCCCAACTGGTTTAAGACTCCTGTGATGTATTAGCTGCTTTCCTTGAGTCACTCAATGTCTGTCATTTGTTTAGAGAGTTGAGAAGCCCACTTAAAGGTATCATATGCCTAAAATGCCTTAAGGATACTCTATGCCTCTGGCTATTTTTATGTCTTGAACGTCATTTTTGTGGCGGTCTTGAAAGAACTCAGTGCCTGAGGGCTCCTGCTACAATTTTGTCTCAGCAGCGTTTTGCCTTAAGAGAGGACTTTTCACCATTAAATCTAATCTTGCATAGGAATCTCCCATTCTGAAAATTTTCAAATTAAAAATTAATTATTGCTTTGTTACTTTACATGGAAGAACCTGAACTCTCTTCACAGGTTTGTTTCCTTTATACATTTGAAGCGTTCCTTTCCTCAAATTTCCAGAAGCAGCTATTATGCGTATTACTGAATTGGTGAGTTTTATTTAATTTAATCAGTAAATAAAAGTTAAATGAGAAAAAAAATTGACAAGATAAAATGTATGTCCTAGTTCGGTAAGTAAAAAGTAGTTTAGGATCTGATTCTGTTAGCTTTATTGATAACTGTGCAGCATCCAAAACACATGCTACTACTTCCAAAAAAGAGTAATGCTTGAGATGAATCAGGATGACCATTAGTAAGAACAAGACAGCTACAGTACACGGGAACATGATCCTTCCCACTCTTGCTAAATCACCAGGCGTTGCTGCTGTCATCTAGAACATCTGGAGCAGTTAATAAAGTTACCCAAATGTACAATTGATTATTCTTCTGTATTTTAAAAGAGACAGGCAGACACCTAAAATAATTTCCTCACCCACTTGGTGATTGCTTCTAGCTTTTAAGGTCTCACGCTTACATCTGTGTGACATCACTTATACCTCTGCAGGACATCACTGGGTGTAATAGCTGGTTCATTCAGATGACATTAAAGGATCGGGGTATGAAAAATTGCTCTCCAGCATGTGTTTTTTTCATGATTGGTTTCTCCTTCTTTCCCTGAAGCAGTAACAGGATGGAGAGGCGGCACATAAAGCTTTTGTTTTCTGGAAAATGCCAGCTCAAGGCATTGTGGTCAAAAGACCACGACTTGTTAGCCAGAGTAGCTATGATAGCTCTGGCATAGAACCCTAACAACAGTAATGCCAGCCAGAGAGCCAGGAAAATGTACACATCGAGTACAGTGCGTCCCTGAAATAATATTTACTGTTTATTTGTTCCTTAGCCAGGAGGGATGCACATACATTTTCTGCTTATTAGGAGACTGCAAAACCAGACCAAAGAGCTATCCCTGGGCATGAATTTTAAACTAGGTACTAGGGATGCAGCTCAGGATGATTAACATGACTTTGAATTCAGATAAACTCTCTTCTCTCCACACCTGTGATTTGATGAGCTGCATCAGCTTGCTAAGCCACGTACAGATGACACGCAAGGAGTTTGCAGCCTAGGTCTCTGATCCTACAAGTAATTCCATGTGGGCAGATGCCTGACTCCTTGCCCAGTCTTACTGAGGCTGAAAAGATCTAGATGGGTATTTACATCCATTTGTGTTGGACCAAAATCAGTCACTCTGGCATGACTAATTACAACTCAAATAGAGGGTTGATTGAGTAGCAGGTGAGGAACATTGGGGATGAACTAAGCTATGGAAGAAATGATCCTTCACCTGTCCCCTGCGCTAGAGAAGCACCTTTATCTCAAACAAAATAATCATTTCCACACTATCCCATAGACCTTCCCTGTGCAAAGGACAGAACAAAGCCTATTTGCAGGAGTTCTGTGCTTTTAGAATTCAAGGGCACAAAAAACCCGTAAGATCATTTATTCTGATCTCCTCTGTATTGCAAGCATTTCACTTTTGTATCTTGAACTGAAATCAGTAATTTACTTTTAATTGAAGTAGAGTGTGTTTAGCTGAAGGCTACCTTCCAGAAGGGCACTGAGCTTTGAACTGAAAACATCAAAATATACAAAATCCACTAATTCTGCCCCAGTAATTAATCACCGTGGTATTAAATACTGGCACCTAGTTTCCCATAGAAATCTGTCAGGATTCAGCTTTTAACCGTGCATCCTCTCCCTGCTTAATTTAAAGGTCTTTTAGATGATACAGTTCTTCTCCCTTCATAAAAAACACTTATTTGCTTAATCTGCTCATCTTCCTTTCAATAATCCAAATAAACTGAAATGTTAATTGTATGGTATTTTCTCCAGGTGTCTAATATTGATAGTTTTTTTTCACCCTCCCCAATTTTTCAAAACACCATTTAAAAATATGATCATGAGAACTGACTGCAGTATTCTAGTGTCAGTCTCACCACTGCCGCATACAGGCACAAAATCATCTTCCACTTTCTCATCACTACTCCCCAGCTTAGATATTCAAGGATCACATTAACCCTTCTGACTTTATGCTGCAATAGGAACTTACATTCAGTTGTTTGTACCCTAAATCCTATTTAGAATCTCGTTTGGGGAATCCGACTCTCTGCTTTTGCAAAAGCAAGTCTGCATTCATCTTTATAGTACAATTATGCATTTGACGATAAAAATGTGCTCCTTTTAACGGCCCCAGCTTACCAAGAAATTCAGGCTTCTCTCATATGCTTGCTCTATCCTCATTATTACCCTGCTCCACCTAACAAATATTATTAGCCTATTATTATGACTCCCTATTTATATTGAGATCATTAGTAAAAACACAAGATGCCTAAACTCTGGTAATTCTGAAGGCAATCGTTCAGCTCTCATTTAAACTCAGGAACATCTAAACACTAAATACATCTCAGCTTCCAAGAGTAAAATATCCCTTGTGCTTAAAATTCCAGCATACTGGCACACTGTTGGTTAATGACAGTAAAAGGCATGTGTTTTGGAAAGGATCTTTTAAAAAAATTATTAGGACAATATAGTTTTAACTAGTACCCAGATCTTAAAAAGCCTTTAAAACAAAGATCTTATAATAAATCAAATCTCAAACAACATCCCAAATGTTTTGTCTTTTTTTCCTGGCTGCTACTGAATGAATCTGATTCCAAATCAAACAAGTCAGGTGACATCTAACCTGAGCATACCTCACAAGCAAAGGCTGGGTTTAACTGCACGTGAGGTACTCTGTAAAATGCAGGGATGTCTCTGGAATTGCTGGACCCATTTTCCATCAGCATGCTTTTTATGTTCAACGCTACAAAAGAGTAAATGTCTCTTGCCAGGTAATGACCACTCTCTTTTCTGCTAGTGGCAGTGAGTGATGAGCCATTCCGCACCTGGTTGAGGGCACACAAGAAAGGTTCTGCTTTCAGGAGAGTTTCGCCTTCAGCTGAGAGACAGAACTTGACGGGGTGAAGTACTATCTTAGTAGCTGAAGTTCACAGTCACATTTAATGACCCTGGAGCTGGAAAATAAGCCCAAACGTTTAATGTCAAGCTTGCATTTGAGTAAAAATAAAGAGGCCATGAAGTCTTCCAGAAGTCCTCACCCTTCAAACCCCTTAGATTGCATTTCAGCACATATTTAATGAAAACGTGAATGTCCCCCTCTATTGATCTTCAGATGAGCGCTCATTGGCCTACACACAGCTAATCCTAGGAAACTCAACTGCTTGCACAAATAAGGGACTAAACTCTTAGGAAATTTGTTGAACTAAAGAATAAACAAAATATCCATATATATAATCAATATATACTTGATTTTCAAGGGCATGAAGCATTCACAGCTTATACTTGAGAATACTAAGCATGTGTGAAAATTGGGACATTTGCTTTGTTTCTGCTGTTACATTGCTGCCTCAGCTTCCCTGCCCTTTACCTCAGCTATAGCATGAAAATATTTCAGATGTGATTTTTACAGTAGGTTACTGAGAGTTCATTCAAAGTGGTATATTAAAGTAGCTTTAAGGAAAACTGTTAGCTCTTAACCTAACTTCAAAACACTAAGCCTCAAGCAATGCTGATTTTTATACTCACAATAGCTAGTTTGTCATCTGGTTAGAAAAGTCAGAAAACAAATCTGTTGGGTAAAGAAATGGATGTCAGAAAATAAATCTGTTGGGTAAAGCTGTCTGCTGGTGTGAACTGGCAAAGCTGTGCTGGCAAGGCAGAGTTTGGCCCAATCTTCCCTCAATATTAAGTGACATCATGCTTTCTGTGCTCTACCCCAGCCAGCCCTCCACATCATAAATACTGAATGCAATACCTGCATGATTGCTGGAGGCACTTTGCCCGTCACCTTCCCTGAGGAGACAACAACGCAAAACATGCTTTACTCTGAGAAAAGCTGCACTCACCCGATCTTCTTCTTCTCTGACATCTGGCATGGTGCTGATGCAGAGGCTGACTGCAGTGATCGCAACAAAAGAGACTGAAATACAAGCAAAGATCTTTCCTGGGATCCCTGAATGGGGGTTCTCCACCATATCCCTGAGCTTTCGCATGCACAAACTCAATCGGCTACTGTCCTGGAAGGCACATTGCGTAGTTTCACTAAATACCATCTCCCCTTCATACAGCCTGGCCTCAGCTGCCTCCTCCTCTCTCTGTCGCAATCTCTTTTTACAGCACCACTCCAAGTGGTCCTCTTCTATTCCCCAGTACACAAGCTCCTCCTGAAAAGAAAGAGCGCACATCTCCCTGAGAAGCCTCAGCTTCCCAGCTGTCAGGAAAGTCATGATCGTCCTGAAGGCACTAGGATTACGGTCAAAAAAAAATTCATTGCAGCTAACATCATAATCATCGCAGATGTTCAAGATCTCATCATAATTGTTGCAAGATTTTAGCTTCCCAAGCCTGGTCAAGGGGCAGTTCTCCAAGGTGGTCCATGGAATTTTGTATTTAATACCACCTACGTTGATGATCACAAACCTGGTCCGGTCATCCAGGTGGGCTAAGCAGCACAAGTCTTCTCCAGGGTGCAGAAGTTTGGCCTTTTTGTAGAAGAATCCTTTCTTGGTTTGCACTTCGCACAGGTTTTCCAAGTTATTGAAGGAGTAGGAGCTGAACTCAGGATCTGCATTCCCAGTGAGCAATGCCATTTCGTGATACATTTGTTGAGTCCATAGGGAGGTCGAGGCTACTCAAACAAACACATCTGGAGCTTGACTGGAGAGTCAATCTGTAAAACAGAATTTTAAAATTACAATAAATTTAGGGCGTTGCTAGATGAAAAGCAATCCTATCCTCTCAATCCCAAGAAACTTCATGGCATTATTTTTTCCCCTATTATTTTAGGACTATCTTTGCTTGATAGTTGCTTGGGGGAAGAACTTAAACTGCAATATGGTCAGAAACCATGCTGATATTTCCAGAGGGTTTAGTCAGTGAATGAATGGAAACAAAACCAGTGTATTATCATTTTCAGAAATTCCTTTCCTAGAGGTTTGGGCTATATCCTGGACATCAACGGATACTGGAAGTGAAAATGGGTCTTTTGCATAAATGGCAATTTACATTTTAGCAACTTAATAAAGAAACTTAGTTGCAAATAGTTTTTTTGATTATTTTGGCCCATCTACATAATGTTTCTATTACAAAACGCCTATAGTGCAAGGATAAAATGGATACCTATAGTCCAGTCAGAAATGTGATTGCAGAAATGTTGGTAATTCCCAATTTAAACTCACCAAGCTTAGGCACCAACAGCAAAGAATATGTGGGAGCTGAGAATCCAGCCTGCAGCCAGCACCCAGGCAGGTTTGGGTGCTTGAGTACCAAGTGTGTGCTACCGAGATTCATTTGCCACTGGTACCCCAACTAACTGGATTAAAGCTATATTTGGCATATCTACCTGAAGAGCCCCACTTCTAAAAGGCAGAAAAGCTTTTGTTCTTGGGCTGGGGTGCCTGCGGTCCAGGCCAGTGACATCTGCCGCAGGGAGATGGGCATCCTAGGTCTGAGTGGAGACCAGAGCTTGCCCAGGACCCTGGAGTTGCTGGAGGCTCTGCTGCGGTTTTGACAGAGGGAGGTGGACAAGGTGCCCAGCAGCCTGGCACCAGCTCCGAAAAGGGGAGACTGAACCTAACAACGAAGCAGAGCCGGACGCGAGCCGCTTGCTGCTCTTACTTCTGGATAATGCAGAACCCAACCGGTCATATTTAGCAGGAATTATGCACTTTATGCATAATTCCAGGATTTAATCTGTGCCTTCTGCTTACCCCTCTGTTACTACATCACAATCCACAGAGCTCCTGAAGACATTTTTTCACCTGCCACATTGCTTCCTCACTTTCTCTAGAGCTCTCCACCCAGGTTTTCCAAAGCTGTCTCTCCAAAGAGTGTGACTAATGTAATTGCATTAGTGAATCACCCAAAACTTCCTGAATTGCTCAAATATGAAGTGGGAAACAAGAAACTGGTATAGGACTGTTGGGACTCCACACAAAAGACCTCAACTGAGAATGGATGTAGTGATGGGGAACAATCTTAAGCAGGGGATGTAGAAACCTTACAAGTTGACAAAAGACTGGAGAAAAAGCTGAGTTGCGAAGGATAGTTTGACGTTATTGATGACAGGACGGTAATCATGAGGCAGTAACTCCATAATCTGTAAGAAACATTTTTCAATTCTCTTTGCATCTCATGCCTCAGCCTGGAGAGAACACTGAACAAGTGGGTGCTAGAAAAAACTGGAGAGTACAGATATTCAAACACATTCCCAGAGCAACACCTTCCTTTATCCATAATCAACTCACTAACTCTTTACTCATTAGACTTAGTCAAAACAATCTTCAACAGAAAGTGCCAAATACTTGCTACTCACAGCCCTGAGTCACCCTCTAAATATTCTTACCTACTACACTCAAACAACCGAATCACACCAATAGCACTGGCACTCCTGCTTCAACATTTCTGTGAGGATTCAGCCACTGAATTTTAGAAAGGTATTTATGTTGAATATTTGTAAAAAGTCAGAGAAAGGCTGGTTTACATACAAAAAACCTAAAGTCACCTAAAGATACTTTCTGGCAATGTGAAAATTTCAGAAGAACTAACGATTCCAAAATCTCTCTAAATCCACTTTGGGCAAAAAATTTGTTTAAACATCTGTTTATACGGCGCAACATGAAGAACAGCGAAAAGCTCCTTTGTCTGGCTAAGGGCCAGTAAAGGGTAAGAGGCAGCAACATGCGTTCTGAGAAATGGGTGCTTTTACAACACAGGCTTGAGTGCAGCTGGGATTGCAAATACCATTACTGTCACAACGAAAGCGCACTGTCAGCACGGCATATGCTCTAAGGATTTAGTCTCTTGTTGCTTTTTGTTGGTAAGATAAAATATTCACTGCCACTACTCAGGGCACTGCACTTTTGTTTTCATGCCTCACTTGTTACGCAAGTCAACATATAAAAAGTAGTTTACATTGTTTAGACATCAAGGCCAGGATTTGCTTTTCTCCTCTCCCCTGCGTAGCAGGTTGTTGCATAAAGGGGCCAGATACATTTCACAGAATTATTTTTAATCTAATCTTACATGCGCTTCTTCCTCCTTTCAAGAAGCAGCTAACTCAACATGAAAATCTGTAAGCATGTTGTTTATTACAAGACCTCTGAATTACAGAGGGCTAGTCTTTCATTTTGTGAGTATAAAATGATGTAGATTAAGCGTAAAGCTTAAGGAAGCAGCTATTCATTTTTTTCGTATCATCAGTGGATAAACAGCAAGAGATAACAGAAGTCGTTACAGATAGTATTGCCTGTGGTTTAACAGGTTGATTCTGGAAAGTACTGGTTGCATCATTTAGTTACTAAAGTGAATTTTCTGACCTCACACTTCAAGATCCCAGAATCTATAATAGTATATGTTATTAGTTGGCAGCATTTGTTTTGGAAATCTCAGCTAAAAAGATAAGCATGTGGAGAGAGTTGTTCGTATGATTCTCCTTGACACCTCTGTGAGACGGTTGCCCTAGACCAGGGCTCAGATGTCAGTGGAACAGCATGGAAAAGCTGTTTGTGCCACTTTAACTGTCCTACAGAAAAACAGAATACATCACTGTGGGCCCTCAATTTGGCATCTATCCTGAGAAGCAAAATAAGCCTGGAAGGTCTGTTTCTGATCTTATGTGCATGGAATGTATCATGACCTTCACTGAATATTAAACGATGTTTTGAAATTATGTGGCTCTTAAAATACTCCCTGCATGCCAAGGTTATCTAATGTATGCACATGCCTACAGCATCCCATTGAAGATTAACTTTAAAAGCCAATACTTCCAGAAATGATACTACATTATCATCCAGTTGGCATGTCTACCATTTAATCTGACACATGGGTTCAAGAAGAACTATTAAAACACAGTCTGTAATAAGCTCCCCATTGCAGGGACACAGGACAGAATTTGACTCTATATTTGTTGTTTGTCATTTTAAAATGCTGTGGGAGAAATGCTGTATAAATGTTTCAGTTTGATGATCATACGCAGGGTGGGTCATACATATTGTGGATTCTTTTCTTTTTTAAGCAGGGTCAAACAATTTTTATTCACTAAGTAGTACTTTCTTTGGCCATCTATGTATGCACATGTGTGTGTCTACACACATACACAAGTTCAGCCAAATTCTGTCAACAGCAGACAGTTAAAATACAGGTATTTCTCATCAAAGATTTTAAAGGTTAACTAAATGTCAGAAGCATACAACTGGTTCATACTCTCCTTTTTTTGTTGAATTATTTTCTCAATGGAGAGGGGGCTATTTCCCTGCTTACTGCCTTTTCACCTTGCCTGCTTTCATCACCGTTCGTCACACAAACATTCTTCATCATCCCGTTTTATCAGTATTGTTGCATCTAAGTCATATATGGTTTTGCATGTGACTCCACTCATCTCATTCTTATTCATCGCCTTGAATAAGAATGAAAAATGGGATGCAAAAGCATCCCTGCCAACAGGCTGGCCAGCCTGGTGAGGTGAGCTTTAAAATAGTGACAATGGGGAGGAAGCGGTGGAGCAAAGGATGCAGGGTGACATGGTCAGGAGAGGCCTCGAGATCAGTTGAGGGCTGAAGGGTGACCACACCAAGGGTATGCACAGAAATGAGGTTATGTCTACAGGAAAATGTCATGGGTAAAGCACTCATACCTCTTCTAGGAAATCATCATAACTAGGTGCCTCTGAAGTGTCTGTACACTAACACATGCAGTCAGGGGAGCAAACAAGAAGAATTCCGAGGTCTGTATGCAGTTGCACAGAGGAAACTGGTACTGTGAGGGTGGTCAAACACTGGAGCGGCACGCCAAGAGAGGTCGTGGAGTCTCCATTCTTGGGGATACTCAAAACCCATCTGGATACAGTCCTGAGTAACTTGAGCAGTGGGGGTTAAACTAGATGAACTTTGAAGGTCCCTTCCTACCTCAACTACTCTGTGATTTTGTGAACAGTCTATTTTTAACTGCTGCTGTAAGTTACAAAGTACTGAAGGTTTACGCTTGTACTAGGGTAGCAAGAGGCAGCCATGAGGCTTTTTAGTAATTAATGGTTTCAGATTTTCCTTGTGAAATGAAACACACATTGACAGAGAACTGGTTACTGGGTCATCATTTAAAGCCACAGACATGAAACATAGATTAGGGTGACCACAAGATGTTTTCTCTCAAGCCCAATGGGAGTTGAGTCAGTGAATCCATTCTGCAGTGCTCAGCCATTTCCAGTCAGAGATGTGCTGGAACCTGACATTGCTGCCTAGGATCAAACCAATTCCCACTTCTTACTGTGACGTGATTTATAACTTACAACACGCACAATTATTTTAATAGTAAAGCTTACACATGCACGTGACCATACATTTAGTGGCATTACAGCTAATGCTTTGGACAAAGAGGTTCAGGAGATCCAGCTTACTCTTGTACTTACTACATTTTGGTAGAACCTGGACTCCCAGTTTCGAGCCCCTGTCAGGCACTGCGGAAACATGAAGAGAGGAGAGCATGTGCCCATGAGGCTTACAAAACACAGAACAGATGGGGTGCAACCAATACACAGATTTAAAAAACACAAAAAAGGAAAATGAGACTGGGAGGATATGGAAACGATAAAACAGACACAGCTTAGCAAGAAGGCAGAATCTTCACCTGATTTGGGGGAATTAGCTTCTCAGTTTGTCCAAACTGAACATGAATATGGATCCCTACGCGCTCATTATCATAGAATCATAGAATCATTTAGGTTGGAAAAGGTCTAAGATCATCGAGTCCAACTGTAAATCTAACAGTTGGACTGTAAATCTAACACTGCCAAGTCCACCACTGATGCCCCTAAGCACCATGTCTACACATCTTTTAAAGACCTCCAGGGCTGGTGACTCTGCCACTTCTCTGGGCAGCCTGTTCCAGTGCTCGATCACTCTTTTGGTGAAGAATTTTTTCCTAATATCCAATCTAAACCTCCCCTGGTGAAGCTTAAGACTATGCCCTCTTGTCCTGTCACTGGCTGCCTGGGAGAAGAGACCGACCCCCACCTGGCTACACCCTCCTTTCAGGTAGTTGTAGAGAGCGATCAGGTCTCCCCTCAGCCTCCTCTTCTCCAGACCAAACACCCCCAGCTCCCTCAGCCGCTCCCCGTCAGACTTGTGCTCCAAGCCCTTCACCACCTTCGTTGCCCTTCTCTGGACTCACTCCAGCACCTCAAGGTCTTTCTTGTAGTGAGGGGCCCAGAACTGGACACAGCACTCGAGGTGCGGCCTCAGCAGTGCCGAGTACAGGGGGACGATCACTGCCCTGGTCCTGCTGGCCACACCAAAAAGCAGGCTGTGCCAGTCCAGTTAGGGTACCACAGTATCCAATTCCACTGCTTCTTGCTCTCAAGTTAACACATTTGGACCTGACAAGGGCATCTTTGCACAGCCTGATGCTTTTCCATGCAGAGAGAGCACTCAACTTTGAAGGCGGCATTACGCTACCTCTGGCAACCATGTCATGTCTATATTCAAATTCTCTTGCTAAGGAAACCATTCAACATGTGTGCAGGTAGAACCAAATTACACACCAAGATGTATCCAGTGAGGTCGACAGGGAACTACAACTTGGACATAAAATTGGGAAGAGGCCAACCACAGCTATACAGATCCAAGACTTTCTATCTCAGTGCTCCAATCTATGTTAAAGCGTCATTATACAAAGATACGGACAGCATTTTTCTCTCACTTTACTTCAAATTTTTATTTCCAGTTTTCTAAACATGTTTGTACCCCGTGAAGCACAACAGGGGACTGTACTCTGCCTGTTGCTTTGCTACTTTTATGTCATGAAAGTGTTGTTTCATAAGGAATGAAAGCGAGACCAAGTAACATTGGTTAAACCAGAAGCATCAACACATTCTTCTGCAAGGTTTCTGAAGTAAAGGAATCAGTGCTGAAAGCAATTTTGAAGTCTAGATTTTAAAAATCATGAAGACATGTAAATCCAACTTGTTTGCTATGTAAGTTGCCAGCTTCACTCTCAAAATCTTCAAGTGAAAAAAAAGAAAACTAGAACAGGGTAAAACTGCTATATGCTGCAAAGGACAAAGGGAGTCAGGTTGATTTCACACAGACTATTTTCTATGTAACCCCCAAAAGCTGAATTTTACATATTTCTGTATTTATTATTAGTAAACTTTAATATCCCTAACATCTTAAGCCAGCATCATTCATGCTTAGAAAAGGCAATAGGTCCAAGAAGTTGAAAAGGTACTAGGATTTTGAACAGTCCTTCATTTTGTCCATCTCTTCATCAGAGTTACAGAAGGCAGAGACGCAATCTTACACACCTAGCTGAGACGTCCCCGTCTCACAGAGAAAGGCAGGCTCCTCGTGTAGTAGTGGAGCAGAATAGTTAAGATAGGCTTAACCAGAGAGTAGTCTGGGGCTACGAGAAGGATGCTGCATTGGTCAGTCCAAGAAGCAGCCCAGGAAGAGTCACGTCGTAATGGAGATTGCAAAGTTTGGCATGTGAAGCCAGACATTGTTTACATACTCTGAGTGTACATTTTCCTTAATAGTTTCATTAATTTAGTGGAGGAAAAAAGGAATAGTTTTCTTCTGTGAACATCCCTCATCGCATTTATGCTACGCTATGTAATTAGCTGAAACAATTCAATTTGTTAAATGAACAAATCAAATTAACTTGACTCAACACTAATTATTCTGACATATGTCCATAGCTATTTGTCTTCATTGGACAGATTATGAGTTATCTAGTGTTACTGCATTTGCCAGAGCTGTATAGGGAAAGTATTAACACTGTGACATCTTTAAGAAACCAGAGATTTGGTCCATCTATCTACCTGAAGGAATGGGATCCTTATCTTTATAGCACAAACCAACATTTTTCTGCACTTCCACAAGCTTTCAGTGCCCGTTCATTTTTCTACCCTAAACAGAATTTAACTATTGTTTCTATGAAGCTATTTGCACACTTCAGTTGCACAGCAGACAAAGGCAGCCACGCTAGATAAAGGACAGACAGAGGAAGCACCGCTTGCTTTTGCATTCTCCCCAGAATTACAGAATTCTGTTCAGGCTAGCGAGCTTCAAGATTTCACAAATATCCTAAAATAGAGAGTACTTTCACAGTGTATTTCACTAAATGGAACTATCTGTACCAAGAGCAATAAAAAAAACTAGCAGAGCCTGCAAGGTTGAGACAGATTGTACAAGGATTAGGCAGAAAAGTTTTTCCTCACACTATTACAATAAAAACAGAGCATCATGTTCAAACTACGCTTCATTAGTTTAGGTGTATTAACTCTCATTTGGTTAGAAGAAAAACAGGTATTTCTAAAATGCGCTTTCATCCTCAGTTCATATTTCTTGAATATCTGAACAGAGACACCAGATATGCACAAAGTGAGCAATGGGCTAACGTGAACAGACTTCAGATGAGGAGCTATACTTTAACCAGAGTCTGAGGAGATTAGATTGCACATGGAGATTTGTTTGATCCAGTTCCCGTTAACTGCAACTGTGGATTAAGTATGCAGTCTCAAGAGGCTAAAATTAAAACGTGTTCTGTCTGCACTTGCTTGGTCAGTGATTGAAGCCTGCTAACAGGGTACCTTTGACCCTGACTGGCAGCCACTACATGGTGAAGTTTCTATCCTTCCATGAATCATACACAAGTTTATTTTAGGATAAAAGGATTAATCCTTTTATTATCCTGTTTACTCAATCAGTCTCAGAGACTTAGATAAGATACTAAACTTCGCTACTCATGATGGTGTTAGTTGCCAATCTGAAATATTTCTTTCCCTGTCCTTAGATTGCTGTATTTCAGAACAACCAATCATCAAAATTCAGTTTTTAAAATACCTGCTCCAGTCACGATTACACACCCACAGCTGGCCTAAGGTACAATGTGAATGGCACGATCAAACGCAAAAGTGACAGACAGCGTAGTATGTTAAAACAGCATTGTTTATTCCTCTCACCCAGGAAATTAAACAGATTGTCTCATTTCTGTTGCCAAAATTCTGGAAGCGTGGAAAACCAAACAAGTTATGGTGTCTTCGCAAATCACAGAATTATCATTCAGGTGTCCCGGTGGATCTGCAGATCACTGCAGGGGGGAAAAGCAGTTTTTAGCATGAGCTCTGCTCCCTCTCTAACACTGATACCAGGATCTTTTATTTCTGATCTATCCTACTGATCTTCACAATTCTATTCTTAGCAGCTTCACCCCTGGATGATTAATATACTTGGTTTAGTGTAAAACGTAGCAACTAGATTTCTGACTGGAAATAAGAAAGTTTGACTAGGTGATGCCACTCTTGGCCCAGTTTCACATTCAGATGTTCATGATGATTTGCTGGGGCACCTTTCCTAATAAATGGATGGGTATACCTATCCTTATGTCTCTTTCAGGGCCATTCACAGGTTTGTATGAATGGTTGTTAGATATACATGTTCAAATATGATAGGACGAGAGGAAACGGCCTCAAGTTGCGCCAGAGGAGGTTTAGATTGCATATTAGGAAAAATTTCTTCACTGAAAGGGTTGTCAAGCACTGGAACTGGCTGCCCAGGGAAGTGGTTGAGTCACCATCCCTGGAGGCATTTAAAGGGTGTGTAGATGTGGCACTTATGGACAATGGTTTAGCAGTAGACTTGGCAGTGTTAGGCTTATGGTTGGGCCCGGTGATCTTAAAGGCCTTTTCCAACCTAAATGATTCTATGAATAAATGCTTTTATCAAGTGCTCACAGGTTTTAGATGTAGATCTAGGCTTCTTAACTTCTACATGAAATCTTCTGCAGAGAAGATAAATTGTATATAGATGCTTCTTGCTCCTTTTGTTAGCCTTAATTAGTTAACACCGGATTTTATGCGTCTTCATTGCTTTTTTGCAGATGACATTCTTGCTCTCGTGTGTGTGTTTCGTAAGTCAATTGTGCATTGACCTCAAGAATATTCCTGTCTTTAAACACAAGTCTACCTTTGAATTCAACATGATTTTAGTTAATTATTAACATCATTGCATAGAATACCTTTTAATTTTAGACTCTTCAGACTGTATACTTAATCCATGGTTGCAGTTAACAGGAACTGGATCAAACAAAACTCTGTATGCAATCTAATCTCTTCAGACTCTGATGAAAGTATAGCTCCTGGTCTAAAGTCTGCTCACTTTAGCCCAGCACTCACTTTGTGCACATTGGGTGTCTCTGATCAGATACTCAGGAAATATGAACTGAGGCTGAAAGCACATTTTACAAACATGTGAGAGTTAATATAACTAAACAAAATGTGTGGTGGTTTTTATAAGTCATCATAATAATTCTGTGGGGAAAAACTCTTCTGTCTCATCTTTGCAGGCTCTGCTCAGTTTTTCTTGCTTAGGACACAGTCAGTTCCCTTCACTGAAATACACTGTAAAACCACACGAATTTTTAAGACGTTAAGAACTCTTCAAATTTACTCATTTGAGCAGGGTGTCAAATCAGCACAGAGAGAAAATGGGCAAGTTAGGGATGACATACAGCTGTTTCAAACTGAACCCACCCCATGATAAACCATCTCACAGTCTACTCTCTCTATTGTATTAAGCCTCCCTCCAACGAAGAGAAGAGGGAAGAGAAGTGGGGATTCACGAGGCAAGGGGAGCGCAATCCTACTGCTCTCCTTTCTCTGACCACTACGAATGCAGAGGAGCATAGACAAAACAGAACACAGGCTAGAGAAAAGACAGTGAAGAGAGTGGGATGGAAGAGAAATACCACAAACGATTCAAGCATAGGTGAGATGGAAAAGAAACAGAGAAAGAAAAAAAAAAACCACCCCACAAAACCCAAAGGTCATCATGTTAAGTCTTCATTTTGATGTCAAAACATTACAATATACAAATGGCTTCTACAGTCACATGGAGGTACACATACCTTCTGATTTCAGACACATTATTTCAGTAGCCCAATATTAGAGTGATCAGTTTGTAAGTAGACAGTGAGAAGCAAACTCTCAGCTTATGTGTTCAGAAACTTGATTTTGGGGAAGTCACTGTCCAACTATTGCCTCTATGGCTTGGCCTGCATTCTTAATTCTGACTCCTAAATTAAATGCCTACAGCTATACAGCATAAGGATCCCACTAAGAACTTGTCCTATTAGCCTCAGATTTTCATTCAAGCCTGGGTACAGACAACTTATATTATGGACACCACAAAAAGGATCATGGTAAATCAAGAGATCTAGCCCTGCAGCGGAAATCGTTCAGCCTCAGGGGACCAAAAGTTGCCACCAAAACAGTTTCCATTATTCCAGCTATAGTTGGTAGGTTCAAGAGAACAGGTAGGCTCTGTTGGAGGGAAGAGAAAGCAGAAACAGGGGAGAAAAAAAAAAGATAACCCGAAACCTTGGAAAGACACCTGACGATCTGCCACTGGGATCCTGCTAAAGCAGTCCATCCACCTCCGTGCTCTGTTTTGCTGAATGACAACTCACTATGGAAATGATCACATCTGTGATCTGACAGATACAGGCCCCAAGGACTTTCCATCCATTCTTCTGTGCCACTCCAGCACCTCTGATATAGACATCATGCATGATTGGTCTCAGCACTCACTCCAGTCTCTGCATTGCGTGTTTGGGCGCATGCTTCCAAAATGCTGGATCTCGATTCCCTATCCAGAAGTGCTAGGTTTGCACTGACTCATAGCAGGGCTGGGAAGAAGTCAGGACTGGAAGAAGGTTCCCAGACCCAGATGTGCTTAGGTAGAAGGATGAAATGCCATGAAATGGTAAGCCCTTCCCTCTTCCAATTCCTGGCTGAAAGAGCAGGGAACATTAGAACACTTTTTTTAAAAAGGAAAGAAGGGAGAAAGGAGTAGATAAACTCTCTGGAAATCACATATGCTTGAAATCCTATGCTGTTTCAGGAGCTGGAAGGGAATTGAAACAGCTTCATGTGGACAGAACCTGCCAGAAGCCAGTCCACAAGGAAAAGGAGAAGCTGGAGCTCACAAATGAGCTCTGCCACTTGCCCTAACTCATCCACATGTTGACCCTGTCTTACGTCCTTGATTGGAAAGAAGCTTTCCCAGTTTTTCTACTCGATCTTCCCCTTCATCCCATCTCTGTTTATTCTCTTCACCGTACCAATCACAGAATCACAGAATTGATTATGTTGGAAGAGACCTCTGGGATCGAGTCCAACCTTTGCCCTAACACCACCATGTCAACTAGACCATGGCACTAAGGGCCACGTCCAGTCTTTTCTTAAACACCTCCAGGGATGGGGACTCCACCACCTCCCTGGGCAGCCCATTCCAATGCCTAACGACCCTTTCTGTGAAGAAATGCCTCCTCATTTCTAGTCTGAACTTCCCCTGGGGCAGTTTCAGACGTAGCCCTCTTGTCCTATCACTAGCTGCCTGAGAGAAGAGGCCAACTCCAACTTTGCTACAACCTCCTTTCAGGTAGTTGCAGAGAGCAATAAGGTCTCCCTTCAGCCTCCTCTTCACTGGGCTAAAACAACCCCAGTTCCCTCAGCTGCTCTTCATATGACTTGTGCTCCAGACCCTTCACCACCTTTGTTGCCCTTTCCCTCCCTCTCAGACTTATTTCCCATCAATCATTCTCAAGTGACTTATGAGAATATGAGTATTTTCTATATTTTCTGGTGTGTGCAGATTATCCCTCCTCCTTCTCCAAGAAAAAGCAGCAACAAATGAAGACAAGTTAGAAGCCATCCAACCGCTCAATGTCTGACGAATTCGAAACCAACATCCATGGAACGCATGGCAGGTAAAAGTTCTATGATTCTATGTACTAAACATCACTTTAAGGAAGCCAGCTCAGAAGAAAAGAAGCTAGGTAGAAGCCCTTGAAGCTTGGCATACACCAGTTAAGCCACCTATGCTAGGCACACACCTGTAACAGGATCAAACTTGTTTTTAAATGTCAGCATTGCCCTTTGAGGTAACGGACTGTACGTACTAGGCGAGTAAAACTTCAAGCAGTTGAAACCATTGGTACCCTACCAAATAATTATTTTAACCTTGAGACCTGCATAGAATCATAGAATGGTTTGGTTAGAAGGGACCTTAAAGACCATCCAGTTCCACCTCCCCTGCCATGGGCAGGGACACCTTCCACCATACCAGGTTGCTCAAAGCCCCATCCAACCTGGCCTTGAACACTTCCAGGGATGGGGCATCCACAGTTTCACTGGGCAATCTATTCCAGTGCCTCACCACCCTCACAGTGAAGAATTTCTTCCTAATATCTGACCTAAATTTTCCCTCTTCCAGCTTCCTTGAGCTTCTCATCAACCAATGCCCCCAAGTCCTTCTCTCAGGGTTGCTCTCAATCCATTCTCCACCCAGCCTGTATTTGTGCTTGGGATTGCCCCAGCCCATGTGCAGGACCTTGCACTTGCCCTTGTTGAACTTCATGAGGTTCGCATGGGCCCACCTCTCAAGCCTGACAAGGTCCCTCTGGATGGCATCCCTTCCCTCCAGCGTGTCGACCGCACCACACAGCTTGGTGTTGTTGGTAAACTTGCCGAGGGTGCACTCAATCCCACTGTCCATGTTGCCGACAGAGATGTTAAGTAGTGCCGGT
>NW_009613289.1:0-6071 GCF_000690535.1 Cariama cristata | reverse complement strand
GGAATGCCGGTCTCCACTTGGACATTGAGCCACTGACCGCAACTCTCCGAGTGCGACCATCCAGCCAGCTCCTTACCCACTGAGCGTTCCATCCATCAAATCCATGTCTCTGCAATTTAGAGACAAGGATGACATGCCGGACACCATCAAATGCTTTGCACAAGTCCAGCGATGTCAGTTGCTCGTACACATGCTCATATGCACTAGCTGAATCTCATCAATATAAAAAAAAAATAATCTGGGATTATACTCCTTTGTCTCCAGAGCTTGTTGCTAGTTCTGCCTTGTTTGTCCCAATAACCCTACCGATACTCATAGAGACACAGACATATTTTATGAGATAAATAAGCATGAGATAAATAAGGCTGCAGTTTCAGAGTCCTTGGACAAGGGGAAATTTAAACAGAGGGGAGGTTCTTAACTCTATGGCACAAGGCCACTCTCTGAGCACCAGGAATAATGACAAATGGCTAATAACTGCTGCTTGATGCAGTGAGCACTCCCTGTCCTACACTGGGCAGAATTCAAGAATCCTGTCTTCCAGATGTGTTTTTAAATGAGGAGGCGCTTCAGATCTTGTCCTGTACAGAAGTTGTATTTCCACAACGAACAAGCTTCCCTGCCTGGAAGCTTCCTTCCCCTTCCCTTCACTTTTATTCTGTGCAGTCTTTACCCAGGAACATCTACATTTTGCAGTTTTCAGGTGTGGTGAACTGGAAATACTGCAGCAGCTTGAAGTAAATTAAAAAATTAAAATTTTTGCTGAATTAAATATGAAAATTAATAATATAACTAGCAAAGTACCCCTCATGTATTTATATTAAATTTAACACAAAATTCTATTTTGAAATGCCAATTTCATGACATCTTCTATTCTGAATTCCTCCTAGACAGATGCCTGTGGTGGGAACATCAGCCTTCCCCACAAAAGCGGACAGGACAAAGCCAGAGCTTCTAGGTGGGAGCACTGATGCTTTTGGCTCCTGGAAAGGCAGGACATGGTTTGGATTTTTTCCTTCAAACAAGTGATAGCAGAGGCAGTTCACAGTTTGGTGTTACAGATGCATTTCCCCGTTCTTGCCCTGCTATTGAAAAGGATGAAAATGACCTAAAATAGTCTAAGGCACCTCTGTAATTTCTCTCACCAGCAACCCACTTCCCGCTACACTGAATTGCCATTGCTAAATTCAGTGGAGAAATATTTAAATTCACTAAACACGTTTGCTCACTTAAAGGATCATCTGATAATGTTATCAGAATCCAGTTTTAATGTTTAATAACGAATTGAAAGGATTAGAAAAGTTTGCGCTTTCTCTAATCCAGTTATTTCAGTCAGCTCACAGAGCAAGAGCGTTAGCATTTTTAAGACCTTGTTCTCTATAAATGTGTACTTTCAATGGACTTATCTACGCAATGCAGTGGGAACGAATGATTCCACTGTGAAGACAATGGCTTTAAAAATCAAGTAAAATATGACTGATGCAGTTATGTGTAATATCTTCAACAACAATGCTGAATCCTTCGATCAGAAAGATGACCACAAATTTCAAGGTACTCCAGCTCAATGCCACCCAGCCTTCCGCTTCCGTGGGGGAGGCTCCATGGGCTGCACTGTCTGCAGTGCTCATGAGTTACAAATGGAAAATTGGGAGGTAATTAACCCAAGGGCTTTGTTCAGGAGGTTATTTAAGACTCCAGTACAGCATCCAGGGCTTGTTCAGAGTTGCAAGTGGAGCAGTTTTTTTATTTGGTTCTAACTTCCCACTGCAACATTCATATTGCATAGGCTAATTATGTGGTGCTATGTAGACACACAAACAGGCTATACGTCAGCAAAAATAGTATAACCACACAAACCAATTTACCCTGCATCTGGATTACACTAGATACCTGTGCAGAACTATCACTCTGAGTGCCTGCCCTGACGACTTTGCTCACAACTAGATCTACAAAGGCCAACAGGCCTGTGTAACTCCATCACCAATGGAAAAGAGGAAGGTGACCAAGATGGTGATTTAGGCCAGTAGAGTTGAGGAAGTTGCTCTGTAAATTCCTTCTTCCCACTCTGCAACTCCAGGATGCTTGCTTTTTCTTCATTCCACCTTTACCTGACAGGCCAGCACAGTAGCTAACCAGTTCCTTATGCAGCTCAGAAATATGCATGACTATTTCACTTTCAGCAACGGAAAGTCGCTCTAATTTTCTTGTGTTGCCAGAAGCTCTAACAGGTTCTCAAAGAAGCTGGAGACTGCCAAGTGTGGGAATGATTTTGCATCTGTTTTTCTTTCAGACTACACTTCCTGACTGCCAAAGGAGGCTCCCCAGAAGAACCTCTGCAGTTGAATAAGCTGGTCTAACTCATCAGGTCATGGTTGCTTGAGCATGGCGTTACCAGCAGAGTCAAGGAAGAAAAGCTTGATGATTTGGCTAAATGAGAAACAGAGTGGAGTTTCATTGGTACTAACAAAAAGCTAGTCTCCAGCTCAGTTGCAAGTCTGTACTTTGTAAATATTTGGTATGTCTTCTCCACTAAGGAATCTCTACACAGTCTCTACAAAGACCCCTTTCTCTCCCTCCATAGTGACAGCACTGAGTAGAAGTTTTCTAAGGCACAAGGCTTGTGTGCTCAACAGCTCTGTCATATTTGTGTCATGCAAGACAACAGAACACCCCAGATTCAGCTACTGCAATTTTACTCATCCTAAAGCATTACTTCCAAGCAAAACTTGATTATTTTATTATTGTTTTCTTGCTAACAACCAACCTCTACTGTTAACACAAAAGAGCCATTGAAGAAACATGCACGAAAATAACTCTCATTCTCTCTCCTCCTGAAAACTTTCAATAAACATCTCATAAAATATGAATTCATATCCCATTTGCTTGCTCATCAAGTAAAAAGTAAACACGGATATCAGCATCTAAAAATCTGAATAAAGATCAGTAAATAAGTAGCTAACAGCTACTTAATGAGGACGCTTGAAAGGAAAGCATGTAATCTGATTTGTACTGCATAATTCTTTTTGTATTATTTATTTTACACTTTAAATGACCTCATTTTATTTAATGCGTTCAGCCTCAGTAGCTCACTCTGACACAGAACCATTTAGCTTAAGCTCTGACCAACCCGTTGTTCTCCAGTTCATTCAGTCCCCTTCCCAACAAGAAGATCTGCTTTCCAAACTCAATCCCATACAATCACATGAAATAAGTATTTGCCTGCTGAATACTTCTATACCCTGACAGGAATTTGCAGCCCCATTTGGTCTCAGAAACCCTGTGCTGAAGCTCATGAAGCGTATCATCATACTCTACAAGCCCTAGTTTCAGCTGAATCAAGAAGAATTGAAGGGGCGATGGAATCCGGCTCCTAGAGCGGTCAATCCTCAGGCTTTGGAGGGGCTGGAGCAGGGGGGACCCTTGGGAAGGCTTGGGGAGCAGAACTGGAAAGATCCTACTGATGCTATACAGTGAGTCCAGTTCATAATATAAATTTCAGTGTCTCTGTAGTCATTATAAGGATGTTTTTGTGGCTGTAAAGGATAGCTTCATGATCTAGAAGGGAAACAAAGTGTGAAATAAATATGAGACGAGCAAACACAGATGGGTTTATAGAAAGAGAGTGGGAGAGAGAAAGCACTTAGCTAAACCTCTTGTGGTCAACTAAGAAATGTAAATTGCACTGTTTTCAGATAAAATATGATAATGAACTAAGATCACTCGGTGGTTTTATGCTTACAACAACTAATAAATCAAGAAGAAATATATCATTTCCTGAAACACTGTGAAAGAAGAGGAGTGAAGGATAAAAAGGCTTTGAATAGAGCATGGTATGAAGCAGATACTTCATTATTTTAGAGCCTAATCCAAACATATGCTGAATTCCTGCACTTTTCATGTAAGTTAGCAAGTTCCAAGCAGCTTGTAAAAAGCTCTCTGCCTCTCAGAATCAGGACCCTAGCCTGCTGTATCACCTAAGAAAACCATTACCAAGTAAATGCACAACTGGTACTAAACCAGTATATAATATAAATGTATATATATTAAAAATATAATATAAATTACATGTGTATATATATATGTAAACATACCCCTATAAAATTTTGTATTTTCTCCCTATAAATATCCCATACATATATATACACACACATGTATCGGTATGTATATACATACATATATATATTCCCCTGAACAGGCAGTGAAATGACAAACATGAGATCTGAGACATGAAATGTTTGTGGATCTCCAAGCACAGCCCTCAGGAGTGCAGAGCCAGAAAGCACCAATTAACCTGTCACCGTTTAAGGCTGGGCTGGATGTTCAAGGGTAAGGCTCCTGCTACTCATCATGCAACCAATGCTACATGGAGTAAGTGAATCGCATTAATCACACCGCGGGCTCGAACAGGAAATCCCAATCACCCAGGAATCTTAGAAGTAATCATGAACTGGCCAGAAGGCAAAGATTTTGCAACGTCCCCAGAAGAAGAAGAGGTGACGTGCTGAAGAGTCTCCATCATATAATGGCTGCATCAGCTCTCACTGGCTTCAGTGGAAACGAGGAGCTCGAATCTGGTGCCTGCACAGAAGTACTCAGTACAATCTGAGACACCCTGGGATATCCGAGGATGGCAGATGTGACACAACAGCAACAGCTGGATGCCAAGCAAGATGTGCTAGTACATCTGAAAGAGCACTGGATGCCCATCTTTGGTCAACCAAAACTGTCCTAGGTAAGCAGGGTCCTTTGAAAATCTCTGCACACAGAGCCTTTCGGGATTTATTTTTAATTTCTTGGCAGCAACAAAAGATCTTCCATATTCATAACTTTTAAAAGTATGGCACTCTTACATCAAAAGTCAGCACTGCGTATCAACTGATCTCTCCATGGAGATAAGATACTCACTGAAACAGCAGAAGTGCTGTTAAAAAAAAAAAAAAAAATCAATGGATTTCTACTGTGTTGTGGTGCATGTAAACCTGAAACATGCTGTAATTAAAGTTAAGCGCTACTTTGGAAGAAACTTTCCATAAGATTCACATTAGGCAGTTATATTTATTACTAAATGCTTCCTGGTTTATCCAAGCTGAACACGTTCAACAATTTGTATTATGGAGCATAACTCCTTAATTCTCAAGTTAAATGTGATCACTGCAGATAATGGTTTTGCGTGTACCCATGCAAATTCCGATGTCCATAGCTTGGTCAGCTGTCTGCTCATACAAAGGTACTTGTGGTGGGAACCAGCTGGAAATACATATGTGCATATTTATAACTATAAATGTGTATCTAAGTTTAAAAACAGAGCACATTATTCCTTATTTTTGGAGGAGAGATACCTTGGTCACACAACGCCATTATGGAAAACCTGATGGTCCCTGCATAACAAAAGGGCTGTGGTTTTCCTTGCAGAGTACTCGCGCATTCTTTCTAAGGCTCATACACACACAGGAGAGCCAAACAGCAAAAGAGAAGCCAGTGAAAGGGTCAAACAGTGTCACTCGGTGTTACCTGTTCCACTGCTGGATAAATGTTGCTGTCTAAAACCAGTAAATGGCCTTCCTGATCCTGGACTGGTAAAGTGAGACAGAAGGATTTTAAATAAAACTGCATTCTCCAGGAATCAAAACACAAAAATGCCAGTTCCCCCCAAACCCTAGAAATCCTACTACTCATTATATTTATATAAAACCAAAGCCCAACTATAAAAAACAAGTAAAGCTAACCACCTAGATATCCCTTTCTGTAATACATATGCTACGATCTCATGCTTTTGGCCTCTTGCCTCTGTTTTATGTATACCGTGCACTTCCACTAACTTAAGACATGCTACGATCTCATGCTTTTGGCCTCTTGTCTCTGTTTTATGTATACCTTGCACTTCCACTAACTTAAGATTAAGTGGGAATTTGTTACAGTGAAAGGAAAATCAGGGTCATTGAATTCCCGAATCCATGACAGTAAAGCAAGCTACTTTTCATAATGTGTGTACAGGCATCAGATGAGCATTAATTGGCAGCTATTTCAGAATGTCTGGATATCGTGTGTTTGTCACACTGTCCTAAAATGTT
>NW_009613288.1:67858-78915 GCF_000690535.1 Cariama cristata | reverse complement strand
CGCTTTGGTGGCGGCCGTGGTGCCTGGGGTCACTGGTGCTCCTCACCAGCATCTCTTACTTGAAACCGGGGGAAGAGGTTTCTCTCCTCTCTTCCGTATACACGGCAATTAATGTCTCTTAGCAACAGGACTTCCTTTTAAGGCGCTCTTTTCTCATTTCAAAGCCTCTGTGCCGAAAGTTCTTTAAATAGCCCGAACTCACACCAGTTCCCTCAGTCTGGCTCTTCATCTCTGGCTGGTTTCCTCCCATGGCAAGGTGAGCATCTGCGGCCAGCCGAAGCAAACCAGGTCCAGCAAAAATGCGACTCGCAGTGACCGGTCCAGCCTCTCTCTGCAAGGGCTGGGAAGATCCTTTTCCCCAAAGCCGTGCCAAGCTACACCCAACAGAGGCGAGCTGAGGAAAGGGGAAGATCGGAAGGGTTTTAATTCTGATTTTTTGCTTGCTACTCAAGTCGGACTTAGAGATGTAACCAGATTTACTTCTCGTCAGTCTAAAATCTAGCATGCAAGACTTGTGCAGCCCAGTTTGTCAGATGATATATTGTTCAGAGAGAGGAAGAATGGCTTGTTACTAATCATTAAAATCTGCATTTTGTCTTGGCTTTATAGTACTGATACAACCCATGGGGAACGAGAATACTGGGTATTTTTCTTGCTTAGTAGGGAACAGAGGCTGCATTTTCAAGACAGGGAAAAGTCTTACAGCTGTTTCACAGAGTAATAGGGACTCTAACACTAAGATCCTCAAAACATCTTCTGAATTTTTGAAAAATCACAAACTACTCCAGGAGGATAACACAGCAACGGTAGTTACACAGAAACAGTATCTGCAGGGAGAGCATAGGAGATGTCCCCCTCTGCAGATGGAACATGGATGTACAAGATGTCAGTAATTAATCACTTGCTAATTCCTGTCAGCAATTTCCTTCCTGCATAGTGCCTTTGTCCTGACTATTTTTGGTTTGCCTTTGGTAGGACTTCTCACAGCTTCAAGAGCCCCAGCTGTGGCCAACCCAGCTTCCTGGCTGGCCTGCAGGGCGCAGGATGCAGGCACCGCGGCCAGGAAGCCCAGCATCCCCCTGGCCTCCAGCAAGCTGGAATCATCAGCTGAAACCTTGTTCATCCTGCCTGTTAAACAAAAAAATAGCACCGATGCCCCCCCAGAAGCCAGGGGTTCCAGGACCTGGCGCGCACCTTCACCATCAATCATTTTAAAGGTGCCTCAAATAAAATTGACATGAGAACAAGCCATCCACGGAAAGGTGGCCAGAGGAGCGCTCACTTTATTTGTTTGGGATATTTCTGCATGCAGTACTGACATCAGATCCCTGCCACACTCTCTTTTTTAAGGGGCGTCTAGGTCGCTACCTGTGCAGGCAGTTTGCTCAAGTCATGGAAATTTTGGATTGAAGCTGTGACATGCTTTCAGCATTAACCTTAACCATCAATACTAGAGGACAAAAGCTGGTGGTTTGCTCCTCTGCCAAGAAGCAGCAGCAAAGCAGAGGAAGAGGAATCCCTGGGGTGGGGGGATGCTGCAGCCTGGCCCTTGGCTACCCGAAATGCACACCGGACAGGCTGGCACCCAGCTGGGGAGGGTATCGCAGGCATTGTCCTGCAGGTCTTGTCCCCCTTCTGTCCTCGCCACCCCCAAGGGAAGGTGAAGGGACATTGCTCATGTGCATGGAGAGTGTGGGCTGGAGAGGGCACCTGGCTGCTGTCTCCTGCCCTCATTTAAGGTTTCAGAAAGATCAGTTGCTGCAGCATGAAGCAGAGGGGTTTCACATAAAGCCTAGTAAAGTCTGACATTTTTTATGGCAGCTTTTTCTCCCTGCAGGTGATTTATGCTCTTGCTGCATCACCTTGTTCTAGGCTTTTCCTGGGAGTGTAGCCTGAGCCCACAGCACCTGCGCAGCAGGTTTTCCTGCTGGAAAATGCAGGTTTGTGGCATGGCAGGGCAGGTGGTCCCGGCACTCCCCAGCTGCCGTGTCCCCTCTCAGGGCACCACGTGGCCTCAATGGGGGAATGGTCACAGCCCAAATCCCACTGCCTCATCACAAGGCAAACCTCAGTCTGGATTCTTAACATCCAGTACTTAAAGCAATTATTTGGATTCCTCTCTCTTGTTTGTGGCACCAAAGAAAACAAGAAACAAGGAAAATCTTGAAATCCATACTTGAAGGAAATGACTGAAAATTATTTTAATCCTTTGATCCTGTACAGACAGGTATTTTGGAAGCCCTGCTGTGTTGGGTTGCCAGTCCTTTCTTCTTCAGAGCTGCAGAAGACCCAGAGATTTATCTCTTAAATAAGAGAGAACTAACAGCTCATAGGAACTCTGAGGATGCTAAAGTCTGCTTAATATATATACACAACTCATTGCACTTTTTTTTTTTAATGTCTTTGATTGATTCCCACTTGCTCCTATGGTCGTTACACATTTTTTCCAAGGCATCCCTGGAAAAGGAGCAATTTCCCAGGTTCATCCCACCTGTGGCACCCCCCCAGGGGCCAGGCTTTTTGGAGGTGCTGCACTCAGTGCTCTGACCGGGAGCCTTTCAAGACACGAGGGCCAGGCCAGGCGCAGGGACAGCCAGGCGGGTTTGACACCAGACAGGATTTCCCCTCACCCGACCAACCATCCTCCTGCCCTGGCAAAGAGGCTCCTGCAGCACCCAGGATCTCACCCAGAAACAGGACCCACCTTTCTGCAGCAGGGGTGGGAAGTGGCATCTGGTGACTTCAGCATCGTGCAAACAGCCCCGTGATACCCATGTCCGTACCCCTTGGCTGGGCTGAGGAACAGGCCAGCGCTTCACCACTGTGGTCCCTGCGTGGGGCCCACCACATCCCTGGTGGTTTTTAAGTGGGGAAAGAGCCACCGCCCATGGGCACAGACCACGGGTGACTCACTGCATTTTGGTGAGCCTCATGAGCTGTTCCCCTGTCTAGCTCAGAAATCAACTGAAATGGAGAACCTCTGGGGGATGTACAGTCCTCTCTGGGGGACTGTTCGATCGCAGGGCAGAGTGACCTGTTTGTGGGGTGGCATGGCACCAGAGGGGCAGTGCCAAGGTAGCAATGTGCTTGGCCCCAGCAGTGTTCAGCATCGCATGAACGATCAGTGACAAGCACCGTCACACTAAAGCCATTATTACCACTGGTGTTTGCATGCTTTTACATTTCCCATCATCAGAGCAGGAAAAGTTTCAACTAAGCACAGAGAAAGTAAAATTATTAGTAAAATTATTAGCAGAAAAACAGTCTCCCAGTGACTGCTGTGGCCTGACAGCCCCCCTGAACGCAGTGATAGGGAAAGGATCCACGCAGCACTTGGGAACAGCAAACACCAGCATGCACAAAAGGAGTGCTCCTGTTTAATGTGGGAGAGGAGTCAGCCTCCAACAGCCCTGGCTGCTGCAGTCACAGAGAGGCCGCAGCCTGCCCAAGCCCATGGCAGGTCCCCTCCATGGCAAAGCCCCCTGCCAGCACTGAAACCACCTCCCACTAACTACTGACATAAATTCCTACCCCTCTCCGTTTTGCTTTACAAGCACAAAGAGCTAAATTAAGCAGATAGGCACATGTAATGAATAATTCAGATACCTCTAATCATTAGTCATTTTTACTAAGCTCAGCGATTGCTTGTGCACGTGGATGAGAAGAGAAACTTCAGTCACCTGACACCAATTTCATCATGAATTCTTCATTACCTGAAATTGAGGCCGGCCCTGGAATTAATTATTTGCATCATAAAGCTTCCTGCTTCCTCCAAAACCACCACCACCACCCTCCCCCCCAAATCTCTGGAGTTATTTCTACTTCGTCACATCACACATAAATTCCGTGACACATAATAATACGCTTTACTGCACTGCAGGAAGAGGCAGGATTAGCTCTGGCTGATACCTCCTCCTGGTTCAGAGGACTTTTCTTACAAAACACCACATTCATCTTAAATTGGAAGTTTCTGGTACGAGTGGTTTGAGGAAGCATCTATGCTGCCAGGGCTTGTAGCCTGCCAGAAACAAGACACAGGCTGCACGTGTGAGTTCAAGCTGCTGCATGCCATGAAAGCACAGCGGAGATGACAGGGACACACCAACCCTTAGCCTTTGAGCATTAGTACAGAAAATGGCAAATAAACAAGGAGCAAACATCCCAAACAAATTCCTCTGAACGTTTTGCTACCAGCTGCAGGGCGAGTAGGATTTCCAGCAAACACAGAGCTGGCTGGGAAAGAGACAGAGCTGTTAGAGGGATGTGGAGTGAGCTTTTCAGCTTGTCATTCAGATAAGTTATTTTCTTTTGTATTTCATAAATTAAAGAAGAAGAAAAAAGCCCAGCCAGGCACAGAAGCATCATAGCAGCAAACACACACAGCAGCAGGGCACCAGTGCTGTGACCTTTCTGTGCCTGCGGGTCCCAACAGCCCACCTGAGACATTTAGTCCAAGATGCGAAAGGGAGTGAGCTCTGCACTGGATTTTAAGCTTTGCTCCTGCCATGATGGCTGCTCCCCTCTTCCCAGCTGCCTGCAGGGATGAGCACAGCACGGCTCAGGTGAAACCCGATGGACACATCAGCTCCAGCTACCTGTGCAGCCATGGCCATCATACACTATTTCAGAGCCAAAGCTGCTGATCTTGTGCGTGTCCTTGGCACCAGGGAAGCCCAGATGTCTCTGTCTTCTTGGGCATTGAGCATCTGGGGTGCTCTCCAGATGGCATCTTGATTGCTTGAAGATTCACTGACCGAGTTGCCAGGGAAGTGATTGGCTCCATCGTGCTGGGGTGCATTTGCTCAGCCCAGTGTGTTTTCATCATGCCTTTCTCTACTAGGTGGTGAAGAAAGAGTGCCACTTAAGCCTGCTGAAAACAAAGTTGTCAAGCTAATAACTCAGCCATTTAAAAAAGGGGAAAAAAAGGCAGGTTGAGCTGTCTGGCTAGAGCCAGCGCTCTGCACCGTCCCAGGCAGTCAGGACCAGACACCTCTGTTGTGCTGGGACGGGACCCCCTCCTGCCTGCAGTAGCTACACATGTGCGCGTCTTAGAGATGGTTAGAAATATTGTCCCCCTCCAGAAAACTGATCATTACCTGTAATCTAAAAACAAGAGTTAATTTTCAGATTGAACGACTGCTTTTCAGCTTAACTCTTTCTGCTGAGAGAAGCACATTTCAGCATCGTGATCCTTTTTGCAGTTGGTTTACAAGTTCTTGTGACTTTCATAAATGATGTATCAAATTTTGCTCAACTCAAACTTCCCATTGCATTCCCTTTTCATGGGACACTGCAGTCTCATCTGCTCTTTTCTTGCTCTGCCTCTTATTTCATGCTGAACTACCCTGTACTTAGTGGAGACATTTTACTATACAAGAGCATAAAGACCAATTACCCTCAGTTTCCATTTAAAAAAAATCTGTTCTGCCCTAGAAAAGTATCAGTACACAGTAATTTGACTATATTTAAAGCAGGGAAGTTCCTCTTTCGCTCTAAGAGCACTGTTTGGCTCACATGGAGCCCGGAAGTTTCAGCAAGCATCTCTGTTCCGTATGACCTGCTTTCTAGCTGACTCCCCCAGTTTGTCTAGCCTTTGCTGCTCAGTCTCACTTTCATTAAGGGACAATAGCACAAGATCGTTCATTTTAGCAACTCGCCTCTCTCTGTAATGGCCTGTGATTTATACCTGTTGATTTTCACAGCGCTTGCCTGCGTTAGCCGTGAAGCACCCAGCGCCGAAGAGACCAAGTGCATAGAGGTGAGTGACAGCTGCCAGTCCCTCTCGAGATACAGGAGCTGGATGTGGTCCCTGGTCAATGCTTGCCTGCTGACATCTGACTGTTCTCAGTTCCCAAGGGGTGGTTTCTCTCAGGGGATCTGAAGGCCTTTATGGGAGAAATAAGGCAGATGTCTTGAGATGTGCCCAGGGACATCAGTCACTGTCCCTCCTCCTCCTCACACCCATGCATCTGTGCATCCCCACACTCTCTCCTACTGCTGCCAGGGACCTTGGGAGCCCATCAAACCAGCACTACACTTCACCTCCCAGGGAGCTTGAAGGGCGATGAAGTTTCACAGATGTGTTTAGCAGGTATCAGAGCTAGACAGAAGGCAGATATAAGGATTTTGCCTCTTGTGCTGCACTCTCCATACAGGAATTTGTACACAGTGGTGGGATAAGGGTGTCTCTATCTGCTGTTCAGTCAATGTGCGATACCACATGAAAATAGTAAGAAAGTATCAGGGTTTTTCCAGGGGCAGGAGAAAAGGCTGACCCATGAGATTTTATTTTATTTTTTTTTTCCCTCTTCTCTTCTCTACTCTTAAGTGGGAGACAAGGGGGAAAAAAGGCAAGGATTTTGATTCAGGGAAGAAGCATCATGGAAACCCAGCTCTGTGCAGAGCCCGTTTGAGGCCAATAGCAAATTCCTCACTGAACTGAACTGTACAAATCCCCGAGCGCTCAGAGCTGCACTGCGGGATCCCCCGGGGATAGCTGCTCCTCAGCTCCCTGTGAGAGCCACGCCATGCCCAAAAGCGTATGGAGACAGCTTGCTTACTCGCTGTTTTATTTGAATAGTAAAACATAGGCACTGTTCTCATTTATAGTGACAGCTAAATATTTTTTATCTGTCTAAACTGCATGCCGCAGCAGTCAGCTCCACGGGTTCTTCTTTGCTTATCGGTATTGAAAGCATCAGCCTTTCTAAGTCTGTATTTTGCCATTTCTGTAGTTACTAGCATCGTATTATTTTGTTGCTTCTAGACTGGACCCAAAACCCTGTGCTTACATCCACATGTTGTCACGGCAGGTAGCAGGCTGCCTTTCTGCACCCCCGGCCGTGCCAAGTGCCCACACAGGGGTCTCAGCCGTGGGCAGCGCTGGCTTGTCCCTCCCTGCCAGTGCCATCCCTGGTGCTCTCCACCTGGCATTGAGCTCCCGTGGGACCTAGCATGCCGAGGGGGAGTGGGGTGGCAGAGTAGCCATATTCCCCACCCACTCGGGGCATTATTTTGTGACAGTCCCTTTCCACTTCCTCCTGGCTCCGCCATGCTGCTGCCAGTGTCTCCCTGCCCCTGCCCAGCGCGGCTTTGGGCCGTGGCACTTCCCCAGCACTCCTCGGTTACAGGATTTGTGCTTAAAGGAAAGGAAGAAAATGTTCAGGGTATCCAGCTTGTGGCTTGCAACAAATACTGATCTTCTTCCCCCTCCAGCAAGGCTACTGAGTGCCATCATTGCCCACCTGCCTTTCCTAAGCCACGAACAGGCAGAGACATGGTTTGATCTCAAACACTCATGGTCCCATGTGAACAGAAAGACCCAAACCCTGTGCACTGTTCCCCAGGGTCCACACACGTGCACTTCCACAAAACCCTGGCAGGCCATGTGGTCCCACCCCACAGGGCGCACACCCGCACCGTCCCCTGCTTGTCAGGGACTCAGGGCTCCAGTGCATTCCTCTCTGGACAACCCACTGCCGCCTGTGCTTGCTTTCTTCTGGCTAATGGAATAGCTTTGAATCTAAATAACATGGTCAGATTGACCGACTGTGCAATACGTGCATTTACTTCCCTGCAAGCAGAACATCTCTGAGCTTCCTGGCAGGATATTGCCAAAGCCGCAGCTCCCATGTGACCCTGGGGACTCCGTCCCTCCCAGGCTGGCCCCCTGACCATCCAGGGCCAGACATCCCCTTGCCCATCGGGAGCAGGACTGGGCGAGGAGGCTGCAGGCCCTGCTCGCGCTCCCCATCACGGCTTGGCAGATGGGACGAGTGTGATGCCCTGAGCATCTCCACTGCCCCGAGCGGCGTGGCAAGCTGTTGCCTGTGTGCCATAGTCCCAGGCTCTGGTTGACTTTCCTGCAATCACCAGGCAAAGGCAGGTCAGGCACGTTTAATGAATTTCCCTGGTATCCACAGAGTAGATTTCTCTGTAAAATAGATTGAGTTATTTTCAGTTAAACTGAAAAGCCTTCATAGAAATTTTAAAGACTTGGCATATCAGTTATGATCTTTGTCTAGCCTGGGCTAAACCTTCCTGCCATCCTCTCACTGCAGCATGTAACTCAATTCAGATCCAATTAATTTGGACACATTCCTTCTAGAAACATTCTCAGACCTGCTCTTTTTTACCTCCTCTCTGCAAGGTTTTCTTAAGACTTCTCTTACAATAAACTTTCTTACAAGACTCATGAAATTCAGAATTTAAAACTACCCCATGGGGATTCTTTCTCAGGGGTTAATAATTCATCCAGGAGAGTAAACAATCCTCATATATGCTAACTTAGATAAGAAAGTACTACAGATGAAACACACTTCAAATTAGTACAAGCGAGATTCAAGACATTCGTTTCAAAAACATGCTCCACAAAACCCCAGGGTTGCGCATTGCAAGCCTGCGCTGAGGCTTCCTAGGGTTCTGGCTGCTGCATTTTTAAATAATTCAAAATTCCGTTTGGTTTTAGGTTTGTTTTTTTTTGTTGTTGTTGGTTTTTTGGTTTGTTTGTGGGTGGGTTTTTTTGAAGTACCATGGTTTCCTATTTATATTCGCAGTACATACCTCTTGCAGTTTCACTATATGTTTTCCACAGATTACAGTAAATAAAAGCTATAGCTGTGAAGGTTTAGGACTGAGGGAGATTCCTGAAACACTACCTGTTACAACAGAAGTCCTTGACTTCAGCTTCAACGTGCTCCCTTCTCTCCAGAATTCAACCTTTTCTGAGCTGAAGTCTCTTCTCCACTTGGATTTAACAAGGTATGGAAGGAGCATCCTCACTTCTGCACATCACATTGGTCAAACCCCCTGCCCCTGCCAGAGCTGGGGGCTCTCGGAGCACACCACAGCATCACCTCCCTGCCTTCACAGGGAAAACACCAGTAGCACTTGCAGACAGCTGGTAAAGTATTTTGCTAAGCAGAGATTGATCTGCTTGGGCAATATCCAGGCTTCTCTTCCGATGACAATTAATTTGCAGGACAGTGGGTGAAATATGCTTTTCCCAGATATTACTGCTGCTAAAACAGTAGTGACAGAAAAGTCACTATAGCAATTTTTAAATTAATTTTCCTATAAAGATATTGTTCCCTAAAACTTAGAGGTTTGGTCCTTGGAAATACCCAGCTTTTTCTATAGGAAAAGAGATTTTAATTTTATTAAGCTGGATGCTAAAAACTTCATGTCTCCCTAGCTACTACAAATGCATCCTCACACCCGTCATTTCAGGGCAGGTTTTTCTTCTCACCAAGACCCTGTATTTAAACATGAACTTACAAGCATGAGGCAAGCGTCACTGGAAAAGACAGACACTTTTATCCTGGTGAAGGCAACTGATCATGAGTTTTTACGGAGATGAAGTGCAGTTTGGGTTATCATATATACTGGGTGAGTTCAGCAAGACAGGCCACTGATGCCGGTTTCTGTTGCTTTCTGAAGGTGTCAGATCAACTGGGTATACGATGGTGCCTTTAACAGCAACAGGCAGCTGAAGACAATCGTGCTGACTGGAAACTTGCTCATGTTTCTGTCTGACACAGCATTTGCTGGCCCGCAGTCCCTGAAGCAGCTTGACTTAACACAGACAGGAATAACCAGTATGTCCTTCATTCCAATGACAAACCTGGACAGCTTGGATACCCTCATCTTGGGCAGCAACCACATCTCTTCGCTGCAGCTTCCTCCCAACTTTCCCACTCAAAACCTCAAATACCTTGACTTTCAAATGAACAACATAAGGGCAATCACAGCAGAAGATGTCCGTGTTCTACAGAGGACCAGCAATATAACCCTCATCTTTAAAGGCAATGACATTACATACATTGAACCTGGAGCTTTCCAGTCCCATTTCTACAGTTTTGACTTTGGGGGCTGCACTGACATCCCTGGGGTCCTGGCAGGGATACAGAACTGCACAGTCCAGACCCTTTGGCTGGGAACATTTCACGGTGTGGAAAAGGAGCCCTACATAAGCCCGAATGTTTTACAAGGTCTTTGTAATATCTCTGTCAAGGATCTCTATCTGCAGCTACGGCACTTCAGAAACCTAAACGTCGACACGTTTCAGTGCTTGACCAGGCTCCGAAAGCTGGACCTAACTCAAACCCACATCAGCGCTTTGCCCCCCGGCATCAGCGGCATGAGCTCACTAGTGGAGTTAGTTCTCAACGCAAACTCCTTTGAGCACCTCTGCAACATCAGCTCTGCCGCTTTCCCCTCCCTCACCCACCTCCACATCAAGGGGAACTTGCAGGTCCTGCAGCTGGGCTCTGGCTGTTTGGAGAAACTGGCAAAGCTTCAGTATCTCGATTTAAGTAAGAGTCATATTGAAAGCTTTGACTGCTGTAGTGATGCGCTGAGTGGTTTGAGCAGTCTTCAGTACCTGAATCTGAGCCACAACATAAAGCTCCACCTCCAAGACGTGCTCATTAAGGACAGTGCTAACCTGGAGCTGCTGGACCTAGCTTACACCCCTCTTCATACCAGCACTTCACAGGGTCCTTTCCGAAATTTGCATCTTTTGCAAGTGCTGAATCTTTCCTCCTCCCACATTAATACTAGCATTCAGCATCTCTTTCAAGGCCTGGAAAACCTCATGCTCTTGGACCTTAGTAAAAATAACTTTGAGTTGGGGATCATGCCACAGGACAAACTGTTCCAACAGCTATACAGTTTAGAGGTGCTAATTTTATCATCCTGTGAACTGACGGCAATAGACAACCGAGCATTTCACAGCCTCGAGAAGTTACGGCATGTTGATTTAAGCCACAACAAACTTATTGCATTCAGCACAGATGCATTTTCAAACCTCAAGGGCATCTATCTCAATTTTGGCCACAACAGAATCCGTATTGTACCACGTGAAAAGCTAGTGTCCCTAGCTGGCCACTACACAATCAATTTAAGTTACAACCCTCTGGACTGCACCTGCTCCAATATTGGTTTAATCACCTGGTACAAGCAGAATCTAGATAAAATTGAAGACCCTGAAGGAACAAGATGCTCTGAACCCGAATCACTAGCTGGGGCTCAGCTGGCCACTGTCTCACTCTCCTGTG
>NW_009613288.1:58760-67837 GCF_000690535.1 Cariama cristata | reverse complement strand
GTCCTGGCTATTTTATCCTGTGCTGCCATCTTCATTTGGGGTGCTCGCTATTTCAAGCGAAATTACCAGCAAATATAAATTTATGATGGAGATATAGAAAAGATCTACAGCAATTGTATTAAGAAGGACAATTTACCGCTTTTGTTTGTGACCTGTATTTTCTTAACTTTTGTAATATCCTTTCAATTTGTATTATAACTTCTAGAAAAATAATGAAAAAATTGTATTTGAGGACTGGAAAAATAAACTATGACCTGAGTTTTGAACAACTCTTACAGAGAAATCCCAGTTCAACTCAATGTTAGCCCTGGTTTCCCATCCACTGTGGCAATGCACCTGTAAAGGGAATATCCAAGGGCCAAAATGTAAACCCTGTTCTCTTTAAAAAAATAAAACCAAACCACCACTCCTGACAAAAAACCCCAAACCAGCAAACCCCCCACCCTCTGTCAAATGCCCTTGAAAAACAATGTTGCCTAAGAGCTGGCAGTAGTGTACCCTGATCCGCTAAAAAGAAAAAAATCTTCCTGTGAAGAGCAGACGCAACATTCATGGTCACATAAGACCCACTCCTGCAGGACTGACAGAAACAGCCTGTATCACCTCTCTGATTTCTTTAATTTAATTTTGATTTTTAATTTTTCTTTAATTTATTTTTGATCCTTAGAAAATTCCTGGACATTGAACCTCTGTCTGTCCACCTCTTGCCCCAGGGCAGGCCCTGCTCCTGAACTATTTACTAGACTCCATAGTAAGCAGGGACTAGCAACGATTTCAGCTTTAACCATAAAACTTGTGGATTTGGTCAAGAATCTGCAGGTGCTTGGCACTATGCCTGCTTGCACAGGGCAAAAAAACCCAACGCCAACAGGTATGAGACGTCCCTGTGCCAGCCCGGAGCGGACTGCTTCCTGCAGCAGCAGCCCAGGAGTGAAAACCAGAGACTGCACAAGGCGCGGCACAGTGGGGAGCGGCAACCTCATCCCGTGGGTGCTCCTGGTGCCAACAGCCACTGCACGTTGCTTCTGGGGCATGTCCCTGGGGGGAAGTCGGTCTCTTCGCTCCAACGGGATATGCGACAGCTAGGTAGGAAAACAGACAGACTTCATATTTACTTCTACTAAACAACTGAATCCCTTTTTATGCCACCACATGTGAATAAACCCAGAGGCAAGATGGAGTATGTGCATTTGACGAAGGGTCTGATGGGAGCTTGCCACGCCTACTCATCTGCCCTCTGCTAATATAGTATGATTTATGGCACTAGCGCTTTAATAACAGGCTAACCCTGATGCATAGACACAACCTTCTCAGATGGTATGACCCACGCAGAGCAGGCAGCCCATGGAGTCTTGCCCTGCCCCAGCAATGCTCCCTGGTGTGTTAAGCCGGGAGCTGCGGTTGCTCACAGAGACACAGAAAGTGATGTCTCCCTCAATGTTTCCCATGCGGGATTTCACATTCAGCTTCAACTCCTGCCCCAAAAGCATTTCCTTGACATTTTCCTCCATAACATGCTGACTAGCTAAGATTTCAAAGATCCCTGCTGGACTAGAAAGTTTTTGCTCTTCTCTGAAGATACTTCTGACAAGAATCCCTGCTTGGTCTTCTCAAGTAAGAAATACCTCTCCTATTTGAAAAGTCGCTTCTACTGTCCATTAGCAGATCAGACTAACACAATGTGGATTCTTGCAGCTTTCAGATGCCTTCACATCACGTATGCTGCCTGCCTTATCCCACAGTTTCTCTTCCTCCTGCCTTTGTAGCTGTGTGCTGCCCAAGGGCACGCAGGGAGAGACGTTTGGTGTTTCTTCTCCAGTTGCCTATAAACACTCCCAGATTTGGGGTACCAAGACATTGCTTCTCCTCACAACTCTCTGTGTTGCTGATCTGTATTCCCTGTTTCTGCGGCCGCTGACACACTGCACAGAAACCTGCTCCCAACCCCGTCAGCTGGCGCTGTGCTCCAGCTGCAGAACTCCAGAGCTGCATGGGCTGCCTGCCTCAGACGAGCCCTTCCACAAAGACTGGCCTAAGGGAGAGAAATGTTACCGAGCAAACCATGTGGCCCGAGGTGAGGACTCACCGACCCGTCCTTTGTAGCAAGGCAGGGATGCTCCTGAAATCAGCTCAGTGTCCAAGGTGCATTTTCCCCTTCTTCTGATTAAATGAGAAATCTTCGATAACCGCATTATCTAACAATCCAGCATGAATACCAGGGTGTGCACCATCTGAGAGAGACCTGCTTCTTCCATTGCTTCCCTCTTAAATTTCTGGGTTCAGGAAAGTGATAGACAAATAGTGAAGTTAAAAGGGAGTATGACGCAGTTCATAGCTTGGGATAGGTACAAAAAAATCGCTGCAAATATCAGGTATCGACTGGAGATCCACAAATATCAGCAACTTGAGGGGAAAACCACATGTTGGGATGATGCTTTCTGAAATGACTCTTTGTTTGGAGAGAAAACCACAGGATTTAACCACTACCAGTTTCTGAAATACTACTCAGTGTCATGGCATAGACTCATGTGTAGACTTCAGTCAGTTAAAACTCAAAGATGGCTGAAAAAGTGAAATGGTGAATGTGTTCCTGTGCAATATATATTTGCACACTGAGTATGAAGTACAGACTTTCCTGTGACCCACTCCCTTCCCTCTACACAACTTCATTTGATGACCGTATCTTCATCTGTTGTCATTTTTATTTTCCCTTTGATTTACAGTGTGATCTTTGCTTTATTTGCCTGCAAAACACCATTCATAGGACACCATGTAAGCAACACTGCTGAACAGCATACACTGTATGTTTCACAGAACACAAATCCTAAATAGAGAGATGGATTATTCTGAAGGAAAAAATATATATGGCTATAATACCATAAAATGTCCAGATTATATATTAAAACTTCTTGAAGTCCAAAGATTTAGTCTCCTGGGATTACTTAGCAAGGATATAAATGGGAAGATACAGTAGATTTCTTTTTCTTCACGGAATTTTTTTTTACCCAGTCAAGCTCTCATCTGATACAGTCCTTGGCTTCCAGTCAGGCCTTTTCTCTCTTTTTTTTTTTTTTCAAATAGAGCTGAGGAGCCAGCACACAGAGAAAACAAGGGAATTCTCTGAGATGAATGGTGTCTAACAGGATTGAACTCACCACCGTTCTCACTCCTGGGCTACACATGTCACTGAAGTAATGGTACATCACAAAACTGCAAAATAGAATTTGCTATCAACATCTACACGGAGAAGAAACTTGAGCAGACCTTAGCTAAAGAGTCGCATTTCACAGCCCTGCGAGCACTTATCTTTATTTCAGTTGGACAAATCAAAACTCACAGCCAAGTTCCTCCTTCCCCAACTGCCCTTCAACAAGACACTATCAGTAAGACGCAAGTCAATTTTTGAAAGAGGATTTTACTCTGAACAGGTGTAAAGGCACACCATTATTTATGCAACCAAACCAGGCAAATGGCAAACTCAAAAGGAGAATTTGTTCATCTAACCAAAGTTGAAAATCAGGATGAACAACAAAAATGTGCTCTTAACCAAAATAACTCTGCACTCTGACCAACACTGAACTACAGGTTGAGGATACCAAGTGGAATCAATTACTACATGGCTCAGGGGAACCCCAAACCCTGGAATGATAATCCAAAATGCACAACCACTCACCTATACGATGAGGGCTCTCAGCCTGGAGCAGTTTCCTTAGGCAGCGTCCCACCCCAAGGGGAGAACCCCCGACTGCGGACCCACTGCTCCCAGGAGGGACGACTCAGCATGGCCTCCCCGTGGGCACCATTGATACCCTCGGTCAAATCCCGTAAGTGGTCACAGATGGTCCGTGGGCTAGAAACTTCTCTTGACTGAGGTGTCTGATTGTCTGTCAGTCTGTCAACTGAGGGGCCCCACCTTTCCTGTCCCCCACCTGAGGGGTCTGTCAGTCGAGCAGTTTTTTTGGGGTGGGTGAAGGTTCATCTGTGACACAAAGATGGTGGAAGAGGTGAATACGGAATTTCTAAATCTGTAGACTTAAAAAAAATATTCTGATGTCGATGATGCAGCTTTTAAGAGCTTCCTCCCATTCACTAGTCTTGTCCATACCTAGAAAGAGAGCGGGCAAGATCCCTTCCCAACCACTCCCTCTTCCATACTTCCTCTGGCAAATACAATGGAAATTATTCTCCCCCAGCAGCAGACAACATCCCTCTCCAGCGAGTATCTTGGACATTCTCTTGCCCCTGCATCTAATTATCTAATTCACACCTGCATTTTGAAGGGCTTAGCTGTGTGCTAGAACTTACCTACATTGTTACTGTCTCCTCACTCTGCAGCCTTCTCCACTCTTCCTGGTGCTCCCAACTGCTTGCAGCTTGAACCATATAACCTCTTGTGTCGCTTCCTACCCTCTGTTCATTCAAATCCATCCCTGGCATATGTCTGGGAGATTAAGCAGGTCAGTGCTAAACAAATACTATATTACAGATCAAGTCAGTGGGAAGAAAAATTTGCTAACCCAAGCCACGTACTGGGACATGCACCTATATACCTTCTAGTATCTTCCCGTCCTGTGATTCTTTCTTTCTGACTTGTCATCCGAGCTACCATCGAAATCCAAGCTTGACATCCCTGCTGTCTTGCAAACTACTTAAGAGGAAAACACGGGGCCCAAGGTAGCATAGCAAACTGAGAGTTCAGTACTGAAGAAGGGAGTTCAGGTTTCCCTTTCAGACCATGAATGCACTCTCATCCCAGGCGAGGTGCAGTCTCTTCTTGCAACAGTAGAAGTGAGAATGACAGGCCATGTCAGACACAGTATTAGTAACCTTTCACTCCCAACTTCTTCAACACAAACCCCTTCCACCACCTCTTTCCTCTGGCCCTGAACACTAGGCAGACTCACTGTGGGCATGCAGGTTTCTATGCCTCCCCATGCAGAGATGACTGCTGCTGCCCTCAGCCAGAGATGGCACAGCAGGCAGAGCAGCTAGATCCAGAGTCAATCCTCAGCTCTAGGCATCCCTGACTTGCCAGATACTGCTCTCCCCTCCTCGATTCATCACACCCACTGCCAGTGCACTAGTTTTGCAGACTTTTCTGCCTTCTGCTGGGCTGCATGAAATTGGAAGGGTTGGGGGTGACCTGCATCTTCCCCTTACCAATTGAATTCAAATAGAGAGCAAAGCTGCAGAAATGATGTTGTAACACTGCTGCACTTGGTTTTGTACAGAGGAAAAACACAAGAGAAAACAATGCAAGAATAAAATGTGAACAAAAATAACCCCCCTGCCAGGCAGCTGTGCAGTGCTACCAGCAACGGAACAGTAAAGACACATGTTTTTTAATAGACACTGCTCCTCTGCCAGAAGTGGAAAGATGAAAGCAAGCGGAGCAATAGTCCTGCCCTGTTGCTCCTCCTGCCAAAAGGATTTTTCATTAAAGAGGCCACTGGATATTAAGGTGCTCTGCTCCATCTCCCCGTCTTGTTCACTGCATCTATTTTTATCTTCTATTATGAGAAAAAAAGAACAAAGGGAGATTTGATGACATTCAAGGGGTAGAGATTTCAAAACTGAAGAAAATGCTGCACTTACACATGCTCCAGGAATTTGTTAAGACTGAAAATTTAGTGCGAATAAAAAAAAAACAACCCACAATAAAGACTGGGTATTTTGAGAAGGTACTCAAAAACATACTGACCTATTGTAAGAAATGGTTTTGGAGGAAAGATTTAAATGTCACGTTACAGCCTACTGCTGTTAGCTACCAATCAGGGTACGTCATCCATCATCACCCCATGCCTACCTACCCAACGTAGAGCAGTGGTTCCAGCCACTGCCTGAGACGAGATACTCAGCTATGCAGACCTCCTCCATCTCCAGACTAAACCACATTTCCTCATGTGAAATCCTCGGCCAGCATATGCCTTAAAGGGTGCACTGAGCTGGCCCCAGAGAAAAAAAAGAAACACACAAAACCAACTGAGTAGAGCAGAGATGCAGAGATGTGCCTTAAGTTACAGGCATGAAAGCAGTACAAGGAAAAATGCTAACACCACAGCCTATCATGCTGAATTTTTATTTCAATGTTATGCAACTGCATAAGTATAAATAATTGTGTTCAATATGCAACGATTATGACATCCATAAGGAGTTTCTTAGAGAAAGTAAGACTGCAAACACTTTATTGCACAGACCCTAACAACTTGTTGTTTTTTTCTTGTTTTTTTGTTTTTTTTGGGTTTTTTTTTTGTGGGGTGGGGTGGGGTTTTTTGGGGATTTTTTTTGTTGTGGGTTTTGGTGGTGTGGGTTTTTTTGTTTTGTGGTTTTTTTTTTTTTTTTTTTTTTTTTTTTTTTGGTAAGCTGAAGAATCTACAGCAAGAAGTCTACAAAAGAACACATCAGATCTACAACCATATAAAGACCGACCCAGTAGAACACAGGCAGGAGGATCTCTAACAACTCACTGATAAGGTAAACACCAACAAACAGGTACTACATAAACACAAGCTTAAGCACTGTTACACTTCCAAAATGCAAAGAACTTATTTATCAGAAGTGATAATGAACTATACAAAATATACATAAAGGTATACTGTAAACAAATAGCTAGATGTGCTTTAAAGGAAATGAGAGCTGAAATAATGCAGAAGACTGTAAACTAGGAAATGCCTCCCAGACAGAAATGTTATTCTGAACTGCATTAGCGTTCATTTGTAGTAACTGCCAAAGCACAGATGAACTGTAAATGTCAAGACCATTTTATCTTTAAAACTGCTCAAAAAATATTGTCCATTGCTCACTAGCTCCTCTGCGAATGCATCAAAGGCAGTATGAATGTTCTAGTGCCACATGAAAAATCAGAAGGACTTTTTTGTGATACTATCTTTCCATGAGAGGTTTGCTGTAATCCAAGTCAACTAATCAGTATAATAAAGTTTTGACCAGATGGAAGTGAGTTCTGCACACTGTCAGCTGTCATACAAACCTCCAAGTCAAGATTACACTGTGCTTTTATGAACAATTTTCTAGCTTTTGAGTCAGAAAGACAATCTGTAAGCCCTAACGAGAACAGTAGGGGGCCCTAGCTCTACTGTGAGGACATGTAATGGAAATAGGCAAAACTACCATTCTACTGATCCCCATCACTAAAAACACACGCATCTGCAAGGGTATTTTTTAGTGCTTCTGCATATGTTTCAAATTTTACCTTTCATCCTTCAAAACAAACTACACACCTCCACACTATAATGATCAAAGTCTACATGTTCCACAGTATACAAAATTTAAATAAGGCTTGGCAAAAGTAAATAGACAGTCACATTCTAGCACCAAATAGCTCCAACAGGTTCCTTTGTTACAAAATGCTTCTTTTATAATTACAGTATTTAACTTTTTTTGCATACAAATAAAAAGATTATGTTATGAAATGCATGGAGCTACTCAATGCATTTAGAAATGAACGTGAAACCCAGACTTACTCGCTAAGAACAGCAAGTTAAGTTTAAACATAAGGCCCCAGCTATGTATTAAAATGTATCGGATGTCCTGAACTTTTTTGAAGATACGACATTGAAACTGCTTTTTTTCCTTTTTACCTTACTTGTAATAAAATAGAAAAAAGCTACAGCTGTATGAAGCTAATTATGCAGACCTACATGCTATGATAATATGTATTCTCTAAATGTATTAAAACCAGGGATGAACATACTAGTACTGCAAATCATGTGCTTATACTTGTGCCTCACACTGTAAGGGCCTGAATTTAAAAAAGCTAAAGGAACTCAAGAGAAGATTGCAGCAAAAACTAAGCACATGGTGTGTGCTTCAAAGTCTCAGCCTTGTCCGAAGTGAAGGTCACAGAACACACTCCCAATAGACAAGACGAGAACCACCATTTCACCAGAGAACACAACTCTTGCTGGGACGCCCTGATAACCAAGTGGTCCTCCCGTAGCTTTAATGGCACCTACTCTACGAGACAGGCTTTGTGCAGTAGGGAGATGCAGTTAGGTCTTGTGTTAGAGCTGGTGAAGCAGTCAGCCAAGTACAGGACTATCAAAATCAGATTATTAAAAATACATGTAAAAACTCACAATAAGTTACCCTATTTATTCTGTACTAATATTTTTTTAACCTCTAGCTAGGATTTTTAGTAAGTAAAAATGTGGCCTGTTTTTGTTCTCCAATCAGACCAATGCTTGTGCATGTCTATGTCAGGTCTGAATTGTAATAATTCGGATTTATGTTAGAGTATGGCAAATAAGTGGCAAAGCAACTATCTTAAAAAAGAGGAGTAAACAATGCAAACAGCAACAAAGTATATATGCTACATTCAAACCCCAAACACATCTCTAAGTATTTACAGAGGAAATCAATTCTTCAGCAGCTCTCAGTTGTAAAGATATTTTTGTACAAATACTATATGGTAACAGTTTTACCGGTTACAATTGGGAAGGCTATATATCCCCTTTCTTTTAGTTACATGAAAGCTTTCCCACAAAAAAAAAAGAGACGACACAGTGCTGGTTTAAAGGTAGTCCAATATACTGACAATGTTTCAGCTAATCTGGAATTCAGACCTGTCAGGTCTTACAGTTAACAGGATTTTTTGTGAGGACTGCTCCGCGGAGCTTCCTTCCCTCGCCGCTGCCGAGCTGAGTCTTTGTCTTCAGAAAGTGCATTAGGACGGTCAGGTGTGGTTGCTGACCTGGATAAATCTTTACCTACATTCTGTTTTCTTGAAGCAGACTGCTGAACTTGAACGGCATCTTTTCCCTTCACATCCACAGTGTTAACAAAGACAGACTTATCTTGATTGCCAGGTTTCCCCCCAAGGTTTGAAGCAGGGTGGTGGACTTCTGCTACAACAGCAGCACTGTGCAAGGCCATCAGTGAAACACTTTTAGTCATTTGTGCCTTACCGCTCCCTGCGGAAGAGGTGCTTTTCTTATTTAGTTCCTTGCAGGTTGCAGAAAGCTCAGGTGAGCTTGCTTTAACCTTTGTTGAAGATACGTCACTCTTTGCCGAAGACAAAACAGATACTTCTTGTCTACATTCAGAGAAATTGGCTGAAC